>NW_024098578.1:0-104080 GCF_016545835.1 Crotalus tigris | reverse complement strand
TGCTTGCATGTGATCTTAACTTGCTGATCTTATTTTCTAGTCTAACCTTCCATTTTTGTGGTGCACTGTTTGTTTGTTTTGCTTCTTTGTTGATTTTGCATCCCAGGTATTCAGTTATAACTGCAGCTGTGCTGTACATTAGTTGGTTTGTTTCTTGCAGTGAATTGGTGCTTATACTTGATATTGCAATATTTGCATCTTTTAATGCTTGTGCTAGCTGTTTCTTTGCAACAAGCTTCAATGCAGGTAGCCTTATTCTGTTGTTTTTGTGCTGTTCTAGATGCTCAGTTATTCTTTGTTTCAATTCTTTTATTTTTTTAGTTAGAGGGTTTTGTTCTTCCTGAGGTAGAGATGCCTGGTTTCCAAATGAGAATAGTTGTATATCTCTGCTAGATTCCTTCACTGCCAACTCCCCGTGGTTTGCCTCTACATTCTGAATTACTTCTGGTAAGGCTTTGATTTCTTTGCCCTGGGTAAACCTTTGCAGTTCGTCCAATTCTGTTTCTGTGAATATTTTATTTTGTGTTATAAATCGGCGTTGATCTGCTAGTCTCTGTTTTGTTATTTCTGATTCTGGATGTTGTTCTTTCCAGAACTGGTGCATTCGTTTTAGATATCCTCTTCTTGTTGGACTTGATCTGTAGTAACAGATCATTATTTCTTTGTTTTCAATCACTGTGTATCTGCGAGGGGTAAACACCTTTTCTTCCAGTAGTTCTGCAGCTGCTGGCCCTGGTTGCTCAGCCAACAGTCCTGAGTCCTGTAACCCATTTTTCACCAGATATCCAGGAACTCCGATATCTAGCGCGGACCTTGTTAACCCGGGCGACGTCTGAGCCGGTATGGCATTCTGCAATTTACGTCTCACCATATTTTTTATGGGAGAGACACTCTTTGTCTGACTCCTCTGATGAGACCTGTCCAGTATGGTTGAACCTCTGGCATAGCTCTCATCTTCCTCAGAGTACACACGCCCCACAACCACGTCAAGGTAGTGCCTCACTGGGGGATTATTATTATTATTATTATTATTATTATTATTATTATTATTATTATTATTATTACTGCTACTACTATTATTATTATTAATATGTTAAAGAAACTTTTTTATTTTCTTTGACTTTTGTTGCAAGTCTTTGTTCATTCTGAGCCTTTGCTTTCCTGATTTCATCTTTGCAGATTTGAGTTATCTGCTGATATTATGCCTTAGTGACATGTCCCTTTCCCCATTTTTGTACTTATCCTTTTTGTCTTTCAGTTTTTCTGTGAGATCTTTATGCAACCATGCTGGTTTCTTCTTAGATTTCTTATTTCTCTTTTTTAGTGGTATATTTTTAGTGATTATATTTTGAGTAGAAGAGGTTCAATTGTCTAAGTTGGTCTTCTTTAGCAACAGGACTCATTCAGTGATTAGTCTGGTGTAGAGCTAGTTGCTTGTCATGACTCCTTAGACAGCATCTTAGGTTCTAGGTGTAAGGCTGCTGGGTGCCTGTCGCTGTTGCACAGGTGGCATTTCACCTTAGCTGTGCAGTCCTTGGCCGTGTGAACCATAGAGTCACAGCATTTGAAACATATCCTATTCTCTTTGAGTAGGGTCTTTTGATCATCTAGGGATTTCTTCCTAAATTCTCTGCAATCATTTAGAGGACCATAACTCTATGTTGGAGTGTCTGGCAGTTATTGGGTTAAATGCTAAGTATGTGGATGGGTCAGTGGGAGGAGTTCCAAAGGTCATTGGGAGACTTCCTGGACACAAGCCACATGGGAATCTCTTTGTCTGTAAGAAGCATGGGCCATGGAAGGTCACACTATAAGCATAAAGATGGTATGAAGAGCAGCAACACTTTCTTACCTAAAGGGATGATCTAAAAGATGAACAAAGATGTATTTCCAGCAGCACCAATCACAACGTGAACGCAAGTAATCTTTCTCATTAAAATATATTTTGTTTATTATAAGATCGTTTCTTTTGAGTTAACTATCTGACTGGATTTAAAAGAGAACACTTTGTGTCAGAATAGTAAGAAAGTGTACTCATAATTTCTGCCATCTTTTGAAAGCAAATAGTAAATTGGCAAAGATTAATTCTTCTCTCAAAGCTGCAACAGTTTGAAGAAAGAGAATCAAATCGGTTAGCCTTTTCTCTACATTAACCTTCAAGGAAGTAAAGTAAAGATTCTCTTGATGCCTTTAAAAGCCTGCAAAGCAAAGCCAGCGTGTCTGTGTAAAAGACAGCTTTCAAGGAGTGATTCAGAGGTATTGTTATGCTAATTTGCTTGCTAGCCAACGCTTCAAAGTAAAAATTACTTTTGGGTCTTTTCACAAGTTAATGTTTATAGCGAAGAGAAAGAAAAAAAAATCTACACTTTTGTTCCTTGCATGAAAAGTTTGAATTTTAACACCAAAAGGAGCTTGGGCTTTATTCCTCTCCTCTTTTTGCCAGTGAATTATGCAGCCTGAAACAAAGGACTGTTTAATGACTGCCTCTAAAGTTCAGACAAAAGCAAGGAAGGCTGATTGCCTTTCAATAAACTCATCCGTTGCCATAGTGACATAGCCCCTAGGAATGCTCGGAATTTCAGCCAATGTTATAAGGAGGAATCATCGCAGAAGCACCCCCTGATGGTCATGCAATTTTTTTTTAACTGAGTTAAAAAGCCATAATTAATTCAGCACACAACAGAGCAAATCTGTTAGTTAAAGTGCAAGTTACTTAAAGTTATCCCAAGCTACCAATATTCCCTAGAGGGCACAGAGTGAACTTACCAGAAGCATTCACTCACTCAAGCTGAGCACTAAGCTGTTCCAGCTTGAGGGAACTTAGACAGAAGAAATCAAAGCCAAGTCTCTTTGCTTATTATCACAGCTGATGACCCAGGGTCACAGCCTGCACTCAAAGGTAGCCAGACGAGAGTGTGTACCTCTACATTCTCTCAGTGGCCACTAGTAGTAACGTGATAATAGGAAGAATTTGGCTGGCCTTTCTTCAGATGCCCCCTAGTGGTTAAAGGAGGCACTACATGCAAGCCTTTAACTGCCCCAGAGAACCCCTCTAGTGGACAAAGGGTGAACCTCAAAGCCAGAGCACCCTGGTAGCTGACCCACAGCAATTGACCCCACATGTCCAAGGCATACTCCAGCGTGTCCCAACAATCGCATATCACAGGACCCTCCTGCCATTCAAAGGCATCTTCTCACCAGAGCCATGTATCTCGAGCCTCAGGAGCAGAGATCATTGCCGCCCATCTCACGGAAGCACGGATCAATACCACAATGGCTAACGTTGCTGCACAAGCAGCAGTAGACGACAAGCTACATAGAGAAGACTTGGCCAAAGCTCAGGCCAACTTTGAGATTTTCCAGCGACAACAGAAAGCAAAAGAAGCAGCCGCAATAGAAGCAATCCTGCAGAGAGAGTTAGAAGATGCCATGTCAAAGCCCAAGTTGGAAAGTCTAGGAAGGGAAAGTTCTCACAGCCGCGTACAGGCCTATGTGGACGACCAAAGTGCATTCCAGAATGCACAGATGAGAGTGCCACAGCCAGCCACAAGCCCCCCAAGACTGAGTAGACAAACAGAGGAATCTCAACGACCTGATTCGCCGGTCAATCACAGAGTTGATGTCACGACACCTAGGTCACGAGATCCTCCCGCCGTTGCTGCCACATCGAACCTGATGGGATTACCAGCAATGGCAATGACTGCACAGCGGGGAGTGCCACAAGATCTTTCCACCATTATTACCCCAGCAATGGCAACGACTGCACAGCAGGGAGTGCCACAAGTTCTTTCCACCATTATTACCCCACAGAACCCACCAAACCATACCACTAATGGCAATCGTATGGATCCACCTGTAGCGCCAATGGCCCTACAGCAGAACCAACCATCGCTCAGGGAAGAGGTTGAAAGAGTTAGAGCCACACTAAAGTCACTAGAGTCCCTGCTGTGCCAACAGGAGGCAGCGTCCGAAGGAACTGCCACCAGTTTTGACTACAGAGGACAGCCTTGAGCATCAGCTCTGCCAGCCTACCAGGGAGCTAGCTACACTCTACCAGAAACACAGACCCTCCAACTCGTAATCAAGCAGGAGCCTGGGCTCCCTCAGCTCAACGCCACAGCAGAGGAGTTCAGACCAAGCCAACAATATGCCGGAGGAAGTTACCAGCCAGCCATGGTGCACGCTCCCACTCACGGAAGGGATCCACCACCTCCACCAAGCTACAGCCCACACACGGGATCGATGTATCCCCCAATGTATATTGGAAGAAGGTTGGACTTAGCAGCCAGAGGGGTACGGAAATTCTCCGACAAAGCTGGAAGAGACTACTTGTTGTGGAAACATCTTCAAGCGCGCCATCAACGAAGAAAAGACTGGGCCAGATGAGGAACTTGTTCAGCTGACAGCATGGTTAGGCCCAGAATCTGTAAACACTGTGAACGACATCTTTGCATCCAATTTGGGCAACCCCAACATCGGCCTTGCAGAGGCTTGGGCCGCACTTGACGAGGACTACAGTGATCCCTCAGTGACGGAGTCTTCGCTTCTGGACCGCGTTCTTAATTTCCCCAACATAAGAATCAATGACCACAAACAGCTGAAGACTTTCTCATCACTCATTACTCAACTACGGTCAGCACAACAGGACCCTACCTTGCCGGGATTAGCTTGCCTCGACCTGCTTAGAATACAAACTTCTATCATCCAAAAACTACCACAGTTGATATGTGAACAATGGATTGAGTTTTCTCAAACTTACGGGGAAGACAATCAAAACAAAATTCCCCCCTTCGCGGTTCTCGCTAAATTTATCAGCAAGAAGGTTAAACTCCACAATGACCCCTGGTACCTTCCCATCAGAGAAGCACACTATCCAACGACTGGGCGAAACAGTCACAGCCCTGATGTAACCAAGGGATCTGGCCAAGCTACGGACAGAACCACCCCTTCAGTATATAAAGCAGACATCACGCCTCCCCCAAAGAATGCTCCAGACGAATGAACACCGAGAAGCATTCCTTCAAATCTGCATCCAACTACAAAAGGCCTGACTTGCCCAATGCACAAGTCTTCTCACTCTCTAAATCAGTGGTTCTCAACCTTTCTAATGCCGCGACCCCATAATACAGTTCCCCATGTTGTGGTGACCCCCAACCACTTATACATCACTGGGTGCCAGGGGCGTGGTCAAAGAAAAGGGGGGAAAATGGCAGACAGCCTTGTTTGGCGACCCCCGTGAAATGGTCGTTCGACCCCAAATGGGGTCCCGACCCACAGGTTGAGAACCACTGCTCTAAATGATTGCAGAGAATTTAGGAAGAAATCCCTAGATGACCGAAAGACCCTACTCAAAGAGAATAGGATATGTTTCAAATGCTGTGACTCTATGGATCACACGGCCAAGGACTGCAACAGCGACAGGCACCCAGCAGCCTTACACCTAGAACCTAAGATGCTGTCTAAGGAGTCACGACAAGCAACTAGCTATACACCATACTAATCACTGACCGAGTCCTGTTGCTAAAGAAGACCAACTTAGACAATTGAATCTCTTCTGCTCAAGCTGTTGTTCCTGATTCTTCAGTTCCAGATGTTCCTGATCCTGATTCTTCAGCTCCAGCTGTTCCTGTATTTCCAGATTCAGCTGTTTATGTCTTTACAGGTTCTTCGGTTCCTGAGTATCCTGTGAATCCAGTTCCCCTCGTTCCAGAGAAGCTTGGGTTCCAGTTTTTTCTGTTCCAGATTTGGTTCCAGTTTCCTTCACTGGAAGAAGAAGACCTTGTCTCACTGGGAGACAAGACTGCATGCTAGAACTATTGGCCCATGGGACTTGCGTACTGGGCCCACCCACTTGATGAACTAGTTTTCCCAGCTGAGGTCCAGATCGTGAAGCCATGTGAGTCAGGCCGTGACTCAAAGACACTTGTACCAGGCTGATCATCGATTTGTTCCCATTGCTGATGAAGACTGAACCAGAAGATCAAACCTCAAACTATGTATTGTCTTATGCATTGTTTGATGTAATACTTGCCTTTTTTGCATTATTGTGCATGTCTTATATTTACCAATAGTTATGCATGTTTAATACCAAGTTTTTACCTATTTAGTCACAAGTTAGTTAACAGTGAGTATTGCATGCCTTGATGCTATGTTATTACTATTTTAGTAGTGGAAATATAAATTTCCAAGCGGGGAGTATTCCGGAACGTATAGCTCCATGGACCACATAGATCTATGTAGTCCTAACTAGAGAGCAGGTATCAGTGTGTTGGAGTGTCTGGCAGTTATTGGGTTGAATGCTACGTATGTTGATGGGTCAGTGGGTGGAGTATCAAAGGTCATTGAGAGACTTCCTGGACACAAGCCACATGGGAATCTCTTTGTCTGTAAGAAGCATGGGCCATGGAAGGTCACACAATAAGCCTGAGTCGTTATAAAGGTGGTATGGAAGAGCATCATACTCTTACCTAAAGGGATGGTCTAAAGAGATGGACAAAGATGTATTTTCCAGGAGTATCAACCACAGCGTGAATGTAAGTAATCTTTCTCATTAAAATATATTTTTGTTTATTATAAGATCGTCTCTTTTGAGTTGTCTATCTGACTGGATTTAAAAGAAGGCGCCTTTATTTTTGAGTCAGAATAAAACCGTTAATATGACATACGTATACAAGCCAGATGAAAATAAAAGCTGAAAATGATATGAATGTAATTTTACAAGTTGTATTTCATTTAATGCAAGCTGTTGGGAAATGGAGAACATATTATGTTCATATAATTACAATTAACAAGAATACTGGTGTTGCACTTCACTCTCATATTCTGCTTAATAAGTGAAACTTGTATTCTGAGTTCTGACTTTATGTTTTCAAACAGTTCCTATGCTCATTCTTAAGATAAATGAAAGCAGAGAGTGATTTTTTTGCACACCTATGTTGTTACAAAAGGCATCCATACTTTCATAGTTCTCTTGGATAGTTATAGAAAATCTATTGTAGATGAGCCCAGCAATGTGAAAGGGACTGTTCTTTGAACTGTAATTTTAAAGCACCAGCTCTGGATATTTCTATGAGTTGAAACAACACAGTCCTTTCAACAGTTCCAAGAAAGTTCCATACCCAATTGCACTATTCAGGTGACCTTGAGGGCACAGATAAACCTTTAAGTAACCTCAACAACTCTCAGAAAGAGTGCTAATGACCAGACGACTGCAAGGAATATAAATCCTTCCATCCTCCACCATTCAGTCAGAACTGAAGAGGCTTCTTGGATGAGAATGAAATGTTTTCAAGGAAAAACAAAGTCCAGTTGCCTTTTGGGGAAAGAAAGCACCATGACCTGGATGACTGAGAATCTTCATAGACAATTAGCCCATAGGGTTTCCTGCCAGAGCAGGGGGTTGGACTAGAAGACCTCCAAGGTTCCTTCCAAGACTTTGTTTGTGAATCTCTAATTAGCATAAATTCATCTCTGGCTCAGTGAAAAGCTGGTCTATTAACTGTTCAGAGATTGCAAGTACACAGGATGAAAGATGTAGGAAGGTCAGACAATGTGTGACAGGCAGATCTTATGAGCAAATGCAGTTTGTGAATCCAGCTGCTGCTATCGTTCTCTAATTCATAATCTTCATTGTCATCTCTAAATAGACCATAGACTAATCTACTTGTTGACTTGACTGCACTTTTCTCTGAATGAATGAATAATGAATTTCCTTGCTTACATTGGGCTATTCCTGTATCTGTAATTATTCAAAAATATCCAATTTTTGCAATTTGAATAACTGGGAAATATCCAAGAATCCTTCAGTATAGAGTTCAGTCTAGAAACAAGATAGTGCCTGTGAGCCTCTCACAATGAAATGCAGGAATTTCTATTGGCCAGAAAATACGAGAATCCATTTTACTCCTAAGATAATTTTCTGAACAAAAGGAAAGCTAAAGGTTATACCTTTCGTAGTAAATCTGATAATAAAGCCAAAGATCAGGCCACATTTCCTGATTTCTGAAGAGATCTATCTTTCTTTCCAGCCACAGTTATTATATTTCTATCCACTGAAATCAGAATAACAAATAGTTCTGTTCTAAAATAGTTATGGCCTTGGCCTTTCTTTCTGCTAAAAATAAAGAGCAATAGATAAAAATATATTTGTTAAGTACTTTGTTCGCGTGCGAATGATGAATACATATGGCGAAGTTAAACAGCTCTTTATTCTTCTTCAACAACACTCTAACAACCCCAAAGGCACACAGGCTTCTTTTAAGCGTCCGGAGACCCAGACAATGGCAAACAATGTAACAGAGCGTTTTCGCGCCTTGCGCATGCGCACAAGGCTGGCGCCACTCAGTCTGGTCCCAGGCAGCTTTGGAATGCCCGGGACCAATGCAACGTCCCGAGCCTGCTTTTGCAGGCTCAGGACACAACACCCCTCCCCCCTAGATGGAACATACCTGCCACACATGTACATCCTACATTGGAAGAGGGTTATATAGTTTCATTAATCAAATGCAAGGAATGTGGAATACTTGAGTCTGCCCTTAGGCAAAACCCCTCCAACTTTGTTCAAGCAATAAATATATCCGAAATCAAAAAAATAATGCAAAATAATCTACCCGTTATTCAGGGGCCTCATGAACAGAACCCTTGTGACTTGACAACAACTTCACAAATTCTCTAAGATGTTTGGGTGAGCACTTGGCTCGCTGTGATCTTCTTAGGCCAGGAGAGATTGCCTGGCCCACCTGCTTGCCTACCAGGCGAGGCAGGCCAGGGTGTTGCTGCCCTAAATTTCCAGGTGACCCTGGTGAGGTCGCCTGGCCTACCTGTTCGCTTACCAGGCTAGGCAGGCCAGGACTTTGCTGCCCCAAATACCCGGTTGACCCACCCATCGGCTGGCTGGCTGGACCCTCTAAATCCAAGCCACCATACCTTGGAGGGGTGGAAGTCCCCGGGTCCACAATGGACCCTTCTTGGGAACACTGTCCCTCGAACCCAAGGCCAGCAGATGGAGAGGGCTGGATAGTGGAAGCACCCCAGTACTCTGTGGCCCCCAAGCACGTGTACAAGGTGCCAGAGTCAGGAATCGTTTCCATGGCAACCCCCTTTGCTATTGAACTTTTGGGAGCAATTGCGGAATTGGGCAAGCGCCCCTGCTGGAATTCTTTTTCTCTTGCTGCTTGTGATTTGTGTGGATACTCCCGGTCAGTCTCCCTGTCTGGAGCACTATCTGACATATAGGAATTCTGTGGATACCTCCGGTGTGACTCCCTGTCTGGAGTAATTATGGATGTGTGGGATGACCCCCAATCTGGTGAATTCCTGTTAGGAGCACTTGCGGAACCTTGGGATGAATTCCCCATAGCCTCAGTTGCGGCTGGTGATGGCCTGTTAGGCCTGTGAAACTGAGCCTCAGAATGCATGTTATGGTCCTCCTCCCCCCCAGAGCAGAGCCAGAAGCGGAAAGGTGAGAGTCCAGTCTCCAACACAGTTGGTCTATGTGTCTGCGAAGAACGCGGTCGTCTCCCAAGGCAACTTCGTATGACAATGGCCCCGAGACCTTGCAGACCACAGCTGTGACCCAGAGATGACCAGGCCCATAGTTCCATGCCCAGACCGGATTGCCCACTTGGAGTCTCCTAGGTGCCCATGGTTGTGACACCTGTGAAGCCACCCGGTCCAGGTGCAACCTGTCCAGTTTAGTGATGAGGCGGCGACCCCAGCGGAGTTCAGCAGGGCTCTTCCCTGTGGCAGTGCATTATGTGGTGCGGTGTGCAAGAAGGAAATCTGCTAACCTGTGATGCCAGTTACCGTAAGTCAGTTTCTTAAGGGCATCTTTGGTGGTACATACCATTCTCTCTGCCAAGCCTGTTAGAGGATGGGTGGAAGGGAGCCGATGTTGCATGCCGGATCAGACTGGCCTGAAGAAAAGCCTGGAACTCAGAAGAATTAAATTGAGGGCCATTATCTGAAACCAGAACATCTGGGAGGCCGTGTGATGCAAAAATTCCTCTCAACACCTGGATGGTCCTGGCAGCAGTAGTGGAGGAAACAGGAACAACCTCTAGCCACTTGGAATGGCTATCAACAACAACCAAGAAGAATTGCCCCTGAAAGGGCTCAGCGTAATCTATATGCACCTTAGACCATGGGGTTTGAGTTTCCTCCCACCTATGTACTGGGGCCTGAGGCATTTCAGGCCGAGACTGTTGGAACACTTGGCACCCATGCACCTGGGCCTCGATGGCTTTATCGAGTCCAGGCCACCAAAGATGGCTGTGCGCAAGCGCTTTCATCCTTACAATTCCAGAATGTCCCTCATGCAGAGAGATCAAGATTCTAGACCTCAATGAGGCTAGAATCACTACCCTGCTACCCCATAACAGGCAACCCTTGAAAGTGGAAAACTCATGCTTCTTGTGCCAGAAGCTTTGGAACTCAGTATCTGGGCACTTGTCAGACCATCCTGACAACACCCATGTCAGCACGCGTGTAAGCGTGTGATCAGTGGCAGTTTCTGCAGCATTGAGGGGAGACTCAGGCAACTCCTGAATGGACAGAATAGTAATAGCTGGAGCAGGATCTGGCTGTAATTGGTTCAGGGGTAGTCTGCTCAGGCCATCTGCATGACCCATTTCTTTTCCTGGTTTGTGGACTAATGTATAGTCATATGCTGACAGGAAAATGGACCATCTCAGCATACGAGGAGAAATAATATGTGGGGTCTGTTTGTTAGTGGTAAACAAACCCAGCAGAGGCTTATGGTCAGTATAGACTGTGAAATGGCAGCCATATAAGAAATCATGGAATTTCTTAATGCCAGCCACTATGGCCAAGGCTTCTCTGTCAATTTGAGCGTAATTTCGCTCTGCAGAAGACAGAGTTCTTGAATAATAGGCCACAGGGACCTGTGTCCCATCAGCCTTCAGATGGCTAAGTACAGCTTCCACCCCATAAGGAGATGCATTTGCTCATTGAAATGAGCTAAAACAGCATTAGAAGTGAGCAAGGCCTTAACATCATTGAAACTCTTCTCATGTACTTTAGCCTACTGCCAAGGAGCCTGCTTATCTAAGAGCCTGTGTAATGGCTCTGCCACTGCAGCCTTATGTGGGAGAAAAGCATGGTAAAAATTTAATGGCCCCAAGAAAGCTTGCAGCTCCCTCTTAGATTTAGGACTTGGGGCCTGCTGGATGGCTTGCAATTTAGTTTCAGCACGGTGAATGCCTTGAGCATCTATCCTGAATCCTAAGAAGTCAGTAGAAGTGACTCCTATCTTACATTTATCCTTCTTTAGTTTAAGGCCTGCTTTTCAAAAACGAAGCAAAACAGCCCTTAATCTCTCTGCTAAATTTTGAGATGACTCCCCAGCAATGAGGACATCATCAAAATAGGACAGACCCCAGGAATACCTCGAAGTGTGCTCTCCATGACACTTTGGAATATGCCAGGGGCTATGTTTACCCCAAATTGCAGTCTCTTGACCTTGAATGCCCCTCTGTGAGTTACAATAGTCTGGGCCTCTGCAGCTGCCTCATCAACAGGTAGAATCCACAGGTTCTAAAATGCCTTGCTGGAGCAATTTGTCCAACTCAGCATCTATTTTACCTTTGAAGGCAAAAGGTACCCTCCTAGGCTTGACCCTGATGGGTGTGATAGTTGGGTCTAACTGTAGCACAATGGGGGGCCCCTTGTAGGATCCTAGCTCTGAACTAAACACATCTGCAAACTCCTTGCAGACTTCTGCCAGGCTCAATGTTTGCAAATGGTGCAGCCCAGTTACCTGGATTCCCAGAGCCTAGAACCAATCGAGTCCAATAAGACTCGTACGTTCACCTCCAACAACCACCACATCTAGGGGACCTTCAAAATCCTTATCTGTATTCTAAGGGTGGCCTCCCCCTTAACACACACTGTAGAATTCTGAAAATCTGTAAGTATTAGATTCGATGGCCTGAGTTTAACTCAAAGGCCACTGCTGCTGCATATCTTTTTGAATGTGTTAATAGAAATAATGGAAAGAGCAGACCCCAGTGTCCAACTCCATTGATAAGGGAACCCCTTGCAGCCTTACATTAAGGGAAAGCTTCTTCTTAAGGGGCTTATGTGTCCCTATCCTCAAAATAACTTCTGCGCGATTCACAGAAACCCACCATATGTTGGCTGGGGACCCTGGTACCTTTCAGACGCAATTCTTCATGAGGTTGGACCTTCTGGCGACCCAAACAGATGGATGCGATGTGGCCTTGCCTGCCACACACTCTGCAAATGGCAGATTGGAACCTGCAGTCAGCTCACTTGTGGTGTCCTTCGCATCTGAAGCATTGAAGAGATGCTGGGGCCTTGTCCAGATGTTCCTTCTGCCTCCTTTCAGCTGGCTGGTGAAGTCTATCCACCTCTTCTTCAGGATCCACTTCCGATCCTTCTCGAGCGTCCTCTTGATGGACGGTAGTTGTCTCTGGAAGGCTCCTGCTGGGCCGTAAGGTCTTCACAGCCCTGCCTGCTGCTTCCTCAGCTGTAACCTCTCGTAGAGCATCTTGGAAAGAGACTTCTTCTTTAGCAAAAATCTTCTGCTGTAAGTCTCTGTTCCTTAAACCGCATACGAAGCGATCTCTCAGGCTCTCTTCCAGATCCTTGAACTCACAAGGTCTGGCTGCTCGCCTTAATGCCAAATAAAATCCGTAGCAGATTCACCTGGCCTCTGGTCCCTCTGCTCGAATGCGTGCCTCCAAGCAATAACAGATAACTTTGGCTGGAAGTGTTCCTTCAACAGTTTCTTCAAGTCAGTATATGTTACTGACTCCAGAGGTGCAGGGGCCACCAGATTCTCTGAGATTTCAAAAGCTTCCTGACACACAAAAGAATTGCAGCCTTCAAGCCATCTTCTCTAATTTGATTTACTCTGAAGTATTTCTCCACCCTTGCAAAGTAGGAATTCCATCTCTCTGGGTGTGAGACATCAAAATCAGACAAACAACCAGTCTTTGCCATCATACTTTTACTACCTTCACCACTCGCTCCTCTGCAAACTTCTGTTTGGGGAAAGGGTCTTTTAGCCGAGCTCACCCTCCAGCGATGCTATACTGGCAGGCTGGGACGCAGATTCAGATGCCGTCTTCCCTTTTCAGGGCTTCCTGGTAAGTCCTTAAAACTTTCTCTTCAGTTTGCAAAGGATCCCATCCTCGTCGCCAGTGTTAAGTACTATGTTTGCATGCGAATGATGAATACACATGGCGAAGTTAAACAGCTCTTTCTTCTTCTTCAACAGCACTCTAACAACCCCAAAGGCACGCAGGCCTCTTTTAAGTGTCCAGAGACCTGGACAATGGCAAACAAAGTAACAGAGTGTTTTCGCACCTTGTGCATGCAAACAAGGCCGGTGCCACTCAGTCTGGTCCCAGGCAGCCAATTCCTTGCTTTTGCAGGCTCAGGACACAACACTATTGATATGTAATAAAGGCAGGAGGCGTGTGTGTGTGTGTGTGTGTGTGTGTGTGTGTTTACACATATTACACACACAGCCACATCCATACTTGAGAAACACAGATCTAGAGACTAAGGCTGAGCAATAGCTGATTTGTCAACTTTGGTTCAACTCTAATATCTTCCTGTTATTATAGGCAGTGGCCTAATCAGCAAATAGATTGTGGGAACAGAAAACTGACTTCTTTGGTGACAGCAATTGGGGAATAGGCTGTTTAAATGCAAAAGCTTCTCCAATAACCAGGAGTCAGATTTTGGCATTTTAAGATAACATTTTGTCTTTCCTTTCCAAGCTGCTCCAGGCAGATTGGCTTCTACTTTGTGAAATCTAAGCTGTGTTCATTCACTGGCCTCTATTTCTGTGACAATTGCCACCAAGATGAAGAGTCTGTGATACCTTCACGTCTAATTTATAACTGGGATCTTTCCAGATATCCGGTACGGCCAGTTATGGTGGGAGGGGACATAGAGTATATAAGCTCTGTTTGTGAAATTGTCTCTTTTAAATCCCAGCTGCATAACTATAGTCACAAAATCACTGTCGTTTTCATTATGAAAGAGAGAAGCTTGAGAGTATCTGTAAGGATCTCCTTCCTTTGTGTCCCACCTGCATTGCAAGTTAGCTCAGATAAGTGCAGGTTTTAAAAAGCAGATTAGCAAAATTTGACCTCCCTCCCTCTGAGTGTTTCTCCTCCTTAACAAGTGGATTCCCCATTGCTGGCTCAGGAATTTGGTTAATCAGAATATACACATTTTAAATTTGTTGAGGTTGAGAAACACTGATTTAGCTTAAGGTGTCAAGGACCATAAAGTATGAAATCTATGAGCAAGGTAGTATTCTGATTAGGATTTTTCAATTTGCGAGCTGCTACTGTTTTTTTTAATATACATTCTGTTGTATACTGGGATTGGTGAAGCATTGAGTAGTCGGAAGGTTAACAACTCTTTATTTGAATCAACACAGAAGCGATTCTAACAACCGCTTGGCTTCTATTTATATTGGACTGCCGCTAGGTGGCAGCCAATGAATTTAAAGCACTATTTGCCACCTCAAGTGCTGGCTTGTAACAATACACAAACGGTTAGAGACTTGTTTAAACGTAATCATTTAACTGCTTTATAATTGCCATTATAAAATGGTTCAATACACAACACCCCTTCCCCCTAGGTAATCACATATCACAATAATGTATATAGTCTTGTAAGTAGGCAGGCGGATATTGCGCCTGCCCCAATCGTTGTAGTGCTGTTGGAGGCTCCCGGTCTACCAGTCCCTTTGATGAGCCGGGTATATCAGGGTTCTTAGAGCCGCTTGCCTTGGGTAGACTGGTGCCTTCCTGGACGTTCTGGCTGGGTAGACCGGTGCCTCTCGGAATCTCCTGGCTGGGTAGACCAGTACCTCTCGGAATGTTCTGGCTGGGTAGACTGGTGCTCGCATCACCCACTGACAGTCTGGGAAACAAGTCCATCAACAAATCCCTTTCTGTTGACATAGTCTCTGAAGTTTGTAGTGACTCGGACATAAATAAGTCACCTTGCCTCTCCCTGCGAATCTCACAAGAATCAGGGGACTCAGGTGTGTTGCAGTCACCTGGCACCCCCCAGCTCTCCTCACTGTCGGTGGTCAGGGTTTGATTAGCCTGCTGCTGTCGCAATTGGTTGATGTGGCACCGAACCACATGACCATCTTCCAGGGCCACCTCGTACAACTGTGGCCCTGACACCTTACAAACCAAGCTACCATCCATGGTGCCCCATGACCATAGTTCCTCGCCCAAACTTTGTCACCGATTTGCAAATTCTGTGGCAGGCTTGGGTTGTGCTATTTCCGCAGCTGCCTGGTCCGGATGGAGGTGGTCCAGCTTCATGATTAGCTGGCGTCCCCATCTCAGGCCCGTTAAAGTGCACAGAGTTGTGTATTGGCAGAGCAAAAAGTCTGCCTGCCGATGATGCCAATCACCAATCGTTATTCTTTTTAGCGCTTCCTTGGTCGTCCTGACCATACGTTCTGCTTGACCATTAGAAGCCAGGTGAAAAGGGGCAGAGGTAGCATGTGTAATCATGTTAGTCCGTAAGAAAGACTGAAACTCAGCAGCAGTGAATTGTGCCCCATTATCGGATACAATCACATCATGCGTGGCAAAGATTCTGCGCAGTTCCTGGATGGTCCTGGCAGTAGTCATAGTAGGACAGGTGCTACCTCAAGCCATTTAGAGTAACTGTCCACTACAATGAGGAACATCTGTCCTTGGAAAGGTCCTCCAAAGTCTATATGAATTCTAGACCAGGGAGTTTGCGTGGTCTCCCAGTGATGTACTGGGGCTTGAGGCATTTCAGGTCTGATCTGCTGGCAAACCTGGCATCCTTGTACTTGAGCCTCTATATCCTTATCCAACCCTGGCCACCACAGGTAGCTTCTCATGAGTGCCTTCATCCTGACTATTCCAGGATGTCCCTCATGCAGAGATTCTAAGATCCTTGCTCTTAATTTGTGTGGGACTATAACCCAACTTCCCCATAGAAGGCAGCCCTTGTAAGCTGATAGCTCATCTTATCTTCTGATGAAGCTGTGAAATTCTGTCCCAGGACTGACTTCAGGCCACCCCCTCAGCACCCAGGTCAAAATACGACTGAGTGTTTTGTTAGTGGCTGTTTCAGCAGCCACATCCCCAGCGTGAAGGGGAGACTCTGGCAGATCCTGGATTGCCAGGATACGTGCAGCAGGTGCAGAGTCTGGCTCTGATTTAGGCAGGGGCAGCCTGCTGAGCGCATCAGCGTGGCCCATTTCCTTGCCAGGCTTATGGACTAACCTGTAATTGTAGGCTGTCATAAAAATTGACCACCTCAGCATCCTAGGGGAAAGCATCTGAGGGGTTTGCTTGTGTTAGAGAATTTTAATTTCTCTATTGGTGAAAAATAAATCAGAAGCTCTCACAGTTGACTGCATTTAGCTGATTCAAATAACTTTATATTTGTATAAAAATATTTACAATACCATTCTTCTTTACAGCAACATAGCTTAATTGAAGACTTCTTACAGAGACAGACCAGAGACAAAACTTGAGACTGGAAATCCAGCTCCTAACTCAATACTCTTTTTGCACAGACTCAGTAGCACTTTCTTAACATTGGCTGACTGAGTTACCACATGACTCTTCCTGCTCATGAATATTCCAACACTCCTCCCTTCATGACAGGAAGAGACATCAGACCTATTGACTTTACACATTTTCATAGTGAACATTACCCAGTGGTTTATTCATCATGTCTGCCAAATTATCCTCAGAAGAACAATGATGTAAACTAATCAATTTTCCTTTTACAGCTTCCCTGACATTACAATACTTAATGTCTACATGTTTACTTCTGTTCTTCACCCTGTCACCAGTTGCCATTTTTATACAGGCAGCATTGTCTTCAAATACCTTTACAGATTCTTTTACATTAATATTTAAATCTTGCAACAACTGTACATACCATGTTACTTCAGAACACAATTCAGATAAAGCAATAAACTCTGCTTCCGCTGTTGAAATAGCAACAGTTGTTTGTTTTCTGGACTTCCATCCAATCAGAGTCCCTCCAAACAATATTATAATCCCAGAATTTGATTTCCTTATGTTTATGTTATTTGCATAGTCACTATCATCATAACATTTTAATTTCAATTCCTCAGTAATCTATATTTGAAGACCCAAATTTATAGTTCCCTTTAAATATCTGAGAACCCTTTTTATACCCATCCAATGTAACTTTGTAGGTGCAGCTGTAAAACGACTCAAAATGCTTACTGCGCAAGCTATGTCTGGTCTGGACCACTGTGATAGATATAACAAACTCCCTATTGCTGAGTGATATATTTCTTGATCACAGGTTTCACCTTTGTCCGCACTTAAACTATAATAAAAATCTGCATTCATGGGTGTGGGAGCAGTATTGCAATCTTTCATATTATATTTCTCCAATAACTGCTCAATTTTTGACTGAGAATATAACCACCTTTTTCATTTTTCTGTATCTCTACACCGAGATAATTTTTATTTCTCCCAAATTCTTTAATTCAAATTTCTTTCCTAATTTATCAGCAAATTCTTTGACTTGTGATGCATCCTTTGCGATGAAGCAAAGATCATCCACAAATGATAACAGTAGACAATTCCCTCCTTGTAACTGTCCAGTATATATACAGTTATCAGCTTTGCAACTTTTAAATCCAAGATCCTTTAAAGCAATATCTAAACAGATATTCTAGTTTCTGGCTGACTGCTTCAGCCCATAAATAGCCTTGTTTAATTTATATACGATGTTAGGTTTTGCAATTTCATATCCTGGTGCTTGGATCATATAAATTTCTTCCTCTAACTCAGCATTGAGGAATGCAGTTGTGATATCAAAGTGCCAGATTTTATGCTTATATGCCGCTGCCAACGCCAGTGCTAATCTTATACTCTCACTTTTCACAATTGGCACAAATACTTCATCGTAGTGCACATTCTTTAATTGTGAAAAACCTTGTGCCACTAACCTGGCCTTATACTGTATCATTATTTGGCAATACCTTTTTCTTATATACCCATTTACAACCCACAACTTTGGTTCCCTGTGGCAAAGTCACTGATTTAAATACTTCATGGTCTCCCATGGATTCCATCTATTTATCCATGGCCTCCTTCCATTTTTCTTGTTCAGCTTTTGGTAATGCCAACACCTCTTTATAACTTCTTGACTCATACCACACATTGCAAACCTTTACCTTGCTGGCAGAATACCTGTCAGGCGGAATTCCTTTATTACATCACTCTGACCTATGTGGTATTAACTGCTCCTGTGACTCAATTCTTTCTGGCTTCATGTCTTGTTCAGCCTCTCCTCCCTGAACATTGACATCTTCAATAATGATTTTTTCATCATTAGATGAGTTGTCACTAAACAGATCACCGTCATTAAGTGAGACACACCCAGAATTTGCATTAATTCTGTCCCAATTTTGTTCTGCAAAATTAGCAGACCTTGAAATTATAATTCTTTTACTTCCATCGCTAAAGCGATATCCTTTTGACCCTGGCTCATAGCCCACAAACCTGAGCTTTCTTGCCTTTTGCTGTCCCTTTCTTCTGATTGCCTTTGGAATATGTACCCATGCAGTACTTCCAAAAATTCTCAAATGTGCCAGTGATGGTTTTCTCCCATATAGAATGGCATATGGAGTATTATTAATGGAGGAACTCCACAGCCTGTTAACTATATAATTGGCAGTCAATATGGCTTCTCCCCAATATGACCTGCTCATACCAGAATCCTCCAATAATGAATCTTTCATTGTTTGCAAAACACCATTCCTTCTTTCAGCTACACCATTCTCTGCTGCTGTGTAAGGATTTGTACGTGTGTGTCTTATCCCGAACTGCCCCAACCATTGTTGGAATTTAGTTGACATAAATTCAGTACCTCTGTCAGTTTGCAACTGACACACTTGTTGTCTGTACCTTCTCTCTACAAAACTTACCCACTGTTTGAATTGTTGTAGCACCTCTGTCTTATCTCTAAGCAAGTAGCAAAATGAATACCTGCTATAATCATCAACAATTACCAGTGCATATTTTGCTCCTCCCAAACTGGCTTTCATAGGTCCCACCAGATCTGTATGAACCAGTCTAGAACTCTTTTTGTTTGTCTTGTGCTACATTTACTAACTGGGAATGCCTTTGACTTTGATGCTTTGCATACTGCACAGTCCAAATATGTTTTGCATCCCTTCAAATTTAGCCCTTCTGCAAAATCTTGCATTTGCTGCAAAACTTTAAAGCTTGCATGGCCAAGTCTTCTATGTAGAAGATGAACACATGAATCATGGTCTGCAACATTCTTAAATATATGGGAACATTGAGCCTTTTGTCCCTGCAATACATATAGATTATCTTCCTTTATGCCTTCTGCACAAATATTCCCATTCCTTTTGATGAGACATTTCCCATTTACAAAAATTACCTCAAAACCTTGTTTGTCTAAATTAGACACACTTAACAAATTATGTTCCATCTCAGGTGCACAAAGCACATTGGTAAACTTTGATTCCAAATATGGAATTTTTACATCGCCTTTTCCAATGACTTTTGCTTTCTGGCCATTTGCCAAAGCCACAGCTTCTTGTGCTCCTGGAACAAACCTGCAAAATAATTCAGAGTCATTAACAATTGTTTGACTTGCCCCACTATCAAATAGCCACTTGTCTCTGTTGTTGCTATTGCAAACGTTTGCAACACCAAAATGTTCCTTTTGCAAAACAGTCCTTTTTCTTTGCACAAATGTCTTTTTCTGCAACAGTTCCTCTGCAAACAGTTCCTTTGCAAATGTGTGCTCGCTCCACAAATGTAGCAATTCTTCCCTTGTAAAGCTCTCTCCTTGCAAAATCTCTCTTTTGTTGCAATTTGGTCCGGGTCTGATCTGCTTGTTTCTTCTCCTCTGGAGACTTGCAGTCTGGACCCCCTCCTCAGGAATTTCTCCTCCTTGTGGCTGCTTCTAAAATGGCGTTTTTCTTCTTCATTAAGCAAACATGCCTTTAAAGCCTCAAACTTTAAGTCTTGTTCTTCTTTGCACTCAAATATTGCAGAAACTGTGTCCCAGGTTTTATCTAAACTGTTCAACACCAATAAAACCTTCTGGGACTCAGGGAATTTAATCCCACGTTGTTCTAGGTCCAAAAATAAACTTTGCATTTTATTTAAATGCTGTTCCACAGATTCACCTGGTTGCAAACAGGCTCTGTAAAGTTTTCTTGACAATTGCACTATGTTGCAAGCAGAAACATTCACGTGCACAGCTCTCAATTTCAACCATATCTCCTTTGCAGTCTTTAAATTTGCAACATTTAGAAATTGATCATCTAAATTCAAGATGAGATAAGCCATTGCTCTACTTTTCTGATCAACTGCTGCAAACATTTGTGGTGGATTTTCTACAATATACCACAGCTCTTTAGCTTTCAGCAAACATTCCATTTTTGCAGCCCACACAATGTAATTCTTCTGGCCCAAACAAGGCACACAGTTTTCTTTAAATTCCATTGCAGCCATTCTGCTAATTCTGCCTTGTTCTTATACTTTCTAAACACAGGCAATTTCTTCCAGCTTTAAATTACAGTGCAGTCCTTAGTAAGCTCTGGGCCCATAACCTGCTAGAGAATTTTAATTTCTCTATTGGTGAAAAATAAATCAGAAGCTCTCACAGTTGACTGCATTTAGCTGATTCAAATAACTTTATATTTATATAAAAATATTTACAATACCATTCTTCTTTACAGCAACATAGCTTAATTGAAGACTTCTTACAAAGACAGAGACAAAACTTGAGACTGGAAATCCAGCTCCTAACTCAATACTCTTTTTGCACAGACTCAGTAGCACTTTCTTCACATTGGCTGACTGAGTTACCACATGACTCTTCCTGCTCATGAATATTCCAACAGCATGTCTGCAGTAAACAGACCTAGAAGAGGCTTGTGGTTTGTAAAGACCATAAATGGGCGACCATAAAGGAAATTGTGGATTTTTTTATTCCAGCTAATGCCTCCTTGTCAATTTGTGCGAAATTTCTTTCCACAGGGGAAAGTGTCCTTGAATTATACGCTATGGGTGCTTGTTGCCCATTTGCCATTATATGACTCAAAACTGCTCCTATCCCATATGATGAAGCATTGCATGCAATACTGATAGGCAGTTTTTTGTTGAAGTGTGTTAACACTGAGTCTGATGACAGCAGTGATTTGACTGATTTGAAACTTTTTTCGTGGATGCTAGTCCACACTCATGGTGCCCTTTTATCCAAGAGTCTATGCAGAGTCTATGCTAATGCTGCCTTATAAGGAATGAAAGCATGGTAGAAGTTAAGTAACCCTAAAAATGCTTGCAGCTCCCCCTTTGACTTAGGTCTGGGAGCCTGCAATATAACCTTAAGCTTTGAGTCAGCGGAGTGGATTCTGGCAGCATCTATCCAGAATCCAAGGAACTCAGTAGAGTTCACACCTATCTGGCGTTTATCTCTTTTAAGCTTTAACCCCGCTTCACAGAAGCGTTGGAGAACTGCTCTGAGACGTTCTGCTAACATTTCATCTGACACTCCAGCAATAAGAACATCATCAAAGTAAAGACTGCAGGAATATTTTTGAGTGTGCATTCCATTATACTCAGAAATAGCTCTGGGGCTACATTCACCCCAAACTGCAGGTGACGAACTCTGAATGCCCCTCTATGCGTAACTATAGTTTGTGCCTCTGCAGTGTCATCATCCATAGGCAGTTGCTGATATGCCTGTGCCAGGTCCAGCTTAGTGAATAAGCAACCTCCCTGTAATGATGCCAGAATGTGGCTAACTACGGAGAGCGGGTACGCATGCTGCTGAAGTGCCTTATTAATGGTGCACTTAAAATCAGCGCAGATACGCACCTCCCCATTAGACTTAACTGGTGTTACTATGGGGGTTTCCCACACACTGCTATCAACTGGTTGCAACACTCCCTGCTGAACGAGCTTGTCTAACTCTGCATCTATTTTAGGTTTTAAGGCAAAAGGCACTCTGCGAAGTTTGATCCTGATTGGGGTTACGGTTGGATCAAGGTGCTTCTTTGTATTTGCCTAATCTGGGGCTGAATATATCAGCAAATTCCTGGCAGACAGCTACCAGATCAACTATTTGAGTTCTGTTGATGCCAGTGACATGGATGCCCAGGGCATCAAACCTGTCCAGACTGATCAGGCTTGTGCACTGGCCTTCGACAACAACAATGTTGAGGGAACCCTTAAACTCTTTGAATTTTACTTTTAATGTAGCTTCACCTTTAACCGCTACGTGGGAATTTTGAAAACCTGTCAACATTAGATTTGACAACTTGAGTCTGACTCATTTCCCACCATGTCTGCAGATATAATTGAAAGTTTTGTAGGATATTATGGACAGGGCTGACCTGGTGTCCAGTTCCATTGAGCATGGAACTCCTTTTTATTAAAAGTTTTAAAAAATTTTTTACAGTATATAACCCAAATCCCTCCCCCCTTCCCCCTCCCCCACTTCCCAGAGCTGATTACAGGGTTACAAATAAGCAATCATAATCTAACTAACATTACCCAACTCTACTAACAATCAAATCCATAACATACTTTAGCTCCTTTTCAAAATAAATATTAACAAATTAAAAACCAATAATAATAATATAATTAAACAATAATACTAAAAATAATATAAATTCAATCATTTATATTAAAATAATAATCTAATTTTAGATTAAAATAATCTAAAATTTACTCATAAGCTAAATAATACTTTTTAGTCTCATATTTATTCTGGATATAATCTATCCATCTTCTCCAAACCAAAATATATCTTTCTTGTGAATAATCCTTCAAACAAGTGGAAATTTTTGCCATTTCTGCTAAATTAGACACCTTGAGTATCCATTCTTCCATAGTAGGCACTGAATCTTTCTTCCAATATTTCCCCACTAGTAATCTTGCAGCTGTTATAAGATTCAACATCAAATTAATTTCTTTAACATCAAAATCTACAATAACACCTAATAAAAATAATTGTGGTGTAAACTTTATCTTTCTCTTAAAAAATCTTTTGAATGTTCCACCAAATCTTAATCCAAAAAGCTTTTATATTTCTACAAGTCCACCAAATATGAAAATAAGTTGCATCTAAGCTTCCACATCTCCAACATTTGGGCTGTAAATTAGAATACATACAAGACAGCTTTTGAGGATCCAAATGCCACCTATAAAACATTTTATAAAAGTTTCTCTTAAATTTTGAGCTTGAATAAATTTTACATTTCTAACCCAAATTGTCTCCCATGTATCCAATAGAATTGGCTCTTGAATATTTTGAGTCCATTTTACCATACAATCTTTAACTAACTCCGTTTCAGAATCCAATTCTATTAAAACATTATAAATTCTCTTTATATGGGCTCAAGTTTGATCTTTAATCTGTTTTACCAAATTCACGTCCTCTAAAGTAATACCAACCTTTTGATCTAAACTCCACCTAACTAACAATTGATTATACTGAAACCAAGAGTGTACAATATTTTCTTGCTTCAACTCAGCTAAAGATTTTAATTGCCAATCCTTCCCTATTAAACTAATTCCTTATAAGAAATCCTATCCAAATTCATTCCCCTAGATATCCCCTCTATCACGTGTCCAGGAATCCCCCAAATTGGAATTTTATAAATTAACCTATAATAATACTTCTTCCAGTCACGTAATAAAGCATTTCTTAAAATATGAGATTTAAAAACCTGATCTACTTTTTTATTATAAATTAAATATGCATGCCATCCGTATAATAAATCTCATCCCTCAAGAAAAAAGTATATTTTTATTTGTTAAGTTAAGCCAATCACTAATCAGAGTTAAAGCCACCGCATCATAATACAATTTTAAATTAGGCGCCTTAAGTCCTCCTATTTCCCGTGCATCTTGTATAATCTTAAACTTAACTCTTGGTTTTTTCCCTGCCCAAATAAACTTATTAATACCCTTCTGCCATTCCTCCAAGTTGGCATCTTTTTTCAAAATAGGTATCATTTGGAACAAAAAAAGAAACTTTGGAAGAACATTCATTTTAACCACTGAGATTCTCCCCAGCAAAGATAACTGTAGTTTTTTCCAATCATTTAAATCCTTTTGCACTTTTACCCATAATGTCTCATAATTATTTTTGTACAACTTAACATTAGAAGCTGTAATGTATACTCCCAAATATTTAACCTTTTTCACTATTTCAAAACCTGTTAATTTAGCTAACATTTCCTTTTCCTTCATAGACATATTTTTTGAAAGTATTTTAGTCTTATTGTTATCTACCTTAAAACCAGAAACTTTCCCATACTGGGTTATGATTTCCACCAAATCCCTTACCGAATCTATCGGTTGAGATAATGTCACAATCAAATCATCGACAAAAGCTCTCAACCTGTAATCATTCTGTTTTATTTTTATTCCCTTTATTGTAGTTGATTCACGAATTTTAATTAATAAAATCTCCATTGTTAAAACAAATAATAATGGAGATAGTGGACATCCTTTTCTAGTACCCTTTTCAATTTTAAATGCTTCTGTTAATCCTCCATTAATTATAATTTGTGCTGATTTCTGTTGGTATATAGCCTTAAGAGCATACAATTTTTTTCCCCAAAATTCATTTTCTCTACAACTCTCAATAAAAATTGCCAATTTAACTGATCAAAAGCTTTTTCAGCATCCAAAAATATCAAAGCCACAGGGATTTGATTATTCTTATCCAAATACTCAATTAGGTTAACAATTTGTCTTACATTATATTTCATATATCTTCCAGTTATAAATCCAGATTGATCACTATGGATCAATTGCTCCAAAACTTGCATTAATCTATTTGCCAATATTTTTGAGAAAATCTTGTAATCTGTATTCAAAAGAGATATAGGTCTATAATTCTTAGGCTGGGTCAGATCTTGATCCTCCTTTGGGATCAACGATATGAAAGCCCTTCTCCAAGATGGAGGTACCTCTGCTCCCAACAAAATACTATTAAAAAGTTCCTTCAGTGGTTCTATCATTTCTTCAGATAACATTTTGTAATAAATTGCTGTTAATCCATCTGTACCAGGAGCCTTACCAATCTTTAATTGTTTAATTGCCCAAATGATTTCATCAGAAGTAATTAAACAATTCATCTCATCTCATTGGTCATTAGAAAGTCTAGGGAAGTGTGCTGCCTGTAAGTACTTTTCTATATCTGAAACTTGTATACTTCACTAGCATATAACTTTGAATAAAAATCTAAAAAGCTCCTTTTAATCAAATTCTGTTGATATACCTCTTTACCTTTATAATCTATTTTCTCTATAATCCTTGACTTCTGTTTTTTTCATAATTGGTAAGCCAACTACCTACCAGGTTTATTTGCATTACAAAATGTATTATGTTTCATGTACCACAAATTAATTGCAATCTGATCAGCCATTAACATATTAAATTGCTCCCTAAGCATAGCTATAGAAACCTTTAAACTATTATCCAATGGATTTAAAATAAGAGCCTTCTCTTTGAGTTTAATCTCTTCTTTCAATTCTTTACGTTTTTGCATCTGTTTGCGCCTATGTGCATTACTCATATGAATCAAAACCCCACTCATATACTCTTTACTAGCATCCCAAACCATTGGCATCGAAGTAACCTTATGCATATTGAAAAGAAAAAAATCCTTCAAATATTCTCTACATTTCTGTGAATTCCCCTCATATCTAAATAAATTTTCATTCAATTTCCAAGTCCTTCTATTCCCATCTTCAACAGATAACTCCAACCATACAGAACTATGGTCAGACAATATTCTAGGGAAAATCTTAGCATTCTTGACCCTAGAAAAAAAATCATTAGTAATTAAGAAAAAGTCAATTCTGGAATACAATTGATGCCTGTCTAAAAAAAAAGTGAAGTCTCTTTCTTCAATATTCCGTTCTCGCCAAATGTCTATAAGTTCCAAATCGTCCTTCAAGTCAAAAAAAGTTTTGGGTAGTTTAACATGATTAGGAGATTTAAAAGAGCCCTTCTTATCTTTAATTTAAACACCATTCCAGTCACCCATCATAATAACAGATTTATAATCCAGTTGAGTTAATTTCTGATGTATCAACTTTAAAACTATTTTTGTTGTTGATTAGGGGCGTATAATCCAATAATAAGACATCTTTTACCATTTAGTAATAAATCAATAATAACATATCTTCCTTGTGAGTCAGAATCAATTAATTTCAGCGATAAATCTTTCCTCACGTAGATAATTACTCCCCCTTTTTTCTGTGGAGCAGAGGCTATAAAATGTAATCCCAGCCAGGAGTGAATCAAATACTTTTGGTGCTTTGAAGTAATATGAGTCTCTTGCAAACATACAACACCATTCTTATGTTGTTTCAAATAGTGAAATACTTTCTTTCTTTTCTGTGGTGAATTCAAACCATTAACATTCCATGTCAGAAACTTTGCCATTTTTAGTGGCCTGAAGCCTTCGGAACACTGCTTGTAAATCTGCCGTCAATGATCTCTTTGGTCTTGTTCCTCCCACTGGCTCTGAGGTAGTTGAATATGTTGTAGATCCAACATCCACTTTTTGTTGTTCTTTTTCTTTACGTCTATGAGCTGCATGAGTCATTCTCTGTTCCTTTGGATCATCTTTTATCTCCAAACTCTGTTGCATAGATTCAACCTGCAAATCTCCTGGGACTAATGACATTGCTCCTTCAGCCAGCTGTTCTTCAAGCTTTTCTTCAATTTTCTTAGATTGTGGAGATGGTGGTGTGCCTGCCTTTAGAACAGAAGCATAAAAATCTCTTGCTTTTAAAATTGTATTAAGTCTATAATGTGTCCCAACATAGTTCACCACTATTCCAACAGGTAAATCCCATCTGAACTGAACCTGTCATTTTTTAAGTTCCTCAGCCAAAAAAGCAAAGTCCTTTCTTTTTCTAAGAATTTTTGGAGGTATTTCTTTTAAAATTATAACATCTTGAGCTGCAATTTGAAATCTCTGCTTATAAAAAGCCTGTATAATTTCATTACGAAGTGATCTTCTGGAAAAATAAATCACCACATCTCTTGGTAAATTTCTCTGTCTCGCAATCCATGAATTAACCCTAAAAAAATTTTCTATCACTCTCAACATTTCTTCAGGATCACATCCCAAAATAGGAGCTAAGTCTGCTGCAACTTCTTCTTTCAAATTCTCTTGCAAATTCTGCTTAAGCCCTCTTATTCGCAAAGCATATTCCATGTCTCTATATTGTGACATAATAATTTCATTCTGTGTTGTATCAACATTATTTTCAACTTTTTCAACTCTATCTTCTAATCTTTCAACATTTCCCACCACATCATCCACACGCTCATCCAGACATTCTACATGAGCTGCTAACCCTTGGAGAGCCAGCACTATATCTTCTCTCATCTCCCTATTTTTCTCCTCAAAAAGCTCTGCTGTCTCTTTTTTAATCTGTCGTGCTGTTTTCTCCAAAGCATTCTGTAAGTCTTTGAGTGTAAATGCTGGTGGTGGGGGAGAGGGTGGAGGAGACTTAGGCTTGGATTGCTGTATAGTCTGAATTACCGGAGAGGAAATTGAGCCTTTAGGAAGAGCAGAAATTCCAGGGCACTTAGAAGCCATTTTCAAACCATTTAAAACCACTTCTCTTATAAAACCAACAGTTACAAAAGATGAAAAGAGGGGACAGTAAAAACAAATCCTTTACAAATAAGAAAAAAAGGTCTATTCTTTAAATAAGTAACCAAAATCCGTTACTTTGTTTAAACTTTGTTGCCAAGTGAAAGTGAAAGTCTTTCTTAACAATGTCCTTTCAAAAAAAGAAATGGCATTCCTCCGCCATTTTTCTCTTCATCCTTTTGTTAAAATAATAGGTGGAGAAGATACTTTAATTATTTCCTGAGTTAAAGTCCCAAATTTTTCACAATTCTGATCCTCCTGATCAGCTCCATCTGCTTTTAATTTTACTCACAGATCTCTTTAAACAGTAGATGTGGAAGCAGCGTCTGGCTTTGTTCCTAAGAACAAAGGCATCCCGGGATGCGGAGAAAACCCAGACTCCGAGGGAGTTCTCCCCCTTCACCCTCCAAAAAATAAATTTATGGAGGACCTGGGGAACTCGACCTCTATCTGAGTAAGCTCACCTTCCCCCCTTCTCCTGGGGAGAAAGGCTCCAAGCCGTGAAACAGCTGTTGATCGCCGTCTTTGCAGGCTTTAACGCATTCCCAGGGTTGACGGCTTGAAAAAAGCCGCCATTGGCACGGCGATCGCCACCGGAAGTCCGAGCATGGAACTCCTTGTAGCCTGACCCTGAGTCTTAGCTTTTCTTTGAGGAGGCAATGGGCTCCTTTTCTAAGAATGTTCCTCCAATAACCTACTCTGTTTTGCCCTGGGGCCCATTTACATCTCCTGGGGAAGTCTTCAGGTGGAGATTCCCTCTGGTGATCTTTACAGATGATGGTGATGTGCCCCTGTTTGCCACAGGCTTGGCACATGGCTGAGTGGAACCTGCACTCTGATCGCTGGTGCCGTTCTCCGCAGCCAGCACAGCTAGGAATGAAAGCTGCCTTGTCAATTGGCTGCTGCTTTCTTCTTGGTAGCTTCTGCACCCGGTCGATCTCAATATCCTTGTCCAGGTCGTCTGTTCTCTCTGTAACTTCGTAGTGAACAGCTGTCTGGCTGGAGGAATTCTTTGAGGGTCATAAAGCCTTGACTGCTCCCCTGGTGGCCTCTTCTGCCATTGTTTCTTTCAATGCATCCTGGAACATCAAGATCTCTTTTGCAAACAGCCTCTGCTGTAAGTCTCTGTTTCTCAGGCCGCATACCAGTTGGTCCCTGAGCTGATCCTCTAAATCTGGAAATTCACAGAGTCTGTATGCCTGTCTTAGGGCAGCCACGAATTCAGCAGCTGACTCTCCAGGCTGCTGTTCTCTATGCTCGAACGCGTGTCTTCATGCGATGATGGACAGTCTTGTTTCAAAGTATTCTTTAAGTCTTCTCTTCAAACCAGTGTAGGTAACTGATTCCAAACTGGCTGGAGCAATTAGATTCCTGCTACATCAAAAGTCACCTGACCACATACGCATAGCAAGGTAGCAGCCTTTAGTCCGTCTTCCCTCACCTGGTTTGCTCTCAGGTAATTTTCCACCCTGGAGACATAAGAGCTCCATTGCTCTGGGTGCGAAACGTCAAATTCAGACAGCTTGCCAACCACATCTGACTGTCACTGAGTCTTTTCAATGCCTTATGCTGCTAAGGGCTTCTGTGCGAATCCTGGGGATGGATCCCTCAGGATAATGATGCCTCCAGCGTGGCTTGCTGGCAGGCAGAAGGGGAGAACATGGTTCCTATCAGGGGCTGATGCCTGGTCTTACCCCTTAGTGAGTTCTGGCTCTGTTCTTAGTGCTTCGGCTCTTTCTTCCTTAGCAGCAAATCCCACCTTCGTCACCACTGTTGTATACTGGGATCAGTGAGGCATTGAGCAGATGGAAGGTTAAGTAACAACTCTTTATTTGAATCAACACAGAAGCGGCTCTAACAGTAGCTTGGCTTCTACTTATACCGGACTGCCACTAGTCGGCAGCCAATGAATTTAAAGCACTATTTGCCACCTAAAGTACTGGCTTGTAACAATACACAAACAGTTAGAGACTTGTTTAAACATAATCATTTTATAACTGCCATTATAAAATAGTTCAATACACAACGTATTCCCTATGGCCAAGCTCAGTAAGCAGAAAAAGTATAATTTTCTCAAGACACATCTCAGTTCTCAGAACACAAACTCAGCTATTTTCATTTCTCTTCCTTTTTATTATTATAAACTGTCTGGAATGGTCCCACAGTGAGATGGGTAGCAAATTAATTAATTAATTAAAGAAACAAACAAACGTCCAGTTCAGATTATAAGAAGGTACTTACTAGAATGTAAGCCTGTGAGAATTGGATTCCTTTTTATAACTTATAATATTCTTTTGCATGGCTTTCCTAGATGTCACTCAGGGGCTTTTACAGAACATTCTCATCGTTGTCTCTGTCAGATTTGTTGCCAGGCTCTGAAATTCCTAGCCAAAATTCAAAATCAACCTTTGATTGACCTGAAGCTGGTGAATGAAACCCTCTATGACCACATAGAGCAAATGAGACAGACTTTTCAGAATCGTGAGCAGCTGAAGCTACTGGGTGATTAACTTGTCCTTTGTTGCAGTGGCGCCCTGAAGGAGATCAGTAAGAGGTGAGTCAGAGGCATAAGAGACCCTTCTCCAAATCAGTATATTAATCTGAATTGACTCCAGCCTTCCAACACAAGGATAGGCAAGCATTCTGGCTTCCGGTTCCAGATCGTGGCTCTGGAGGACATGCAGGGTGATCGCTCCCTCCACTGTCCAGTTTTCTCCCGCCAGGGACCCTGAAAGAGGTCGAAAGTCGCCTTGGAGGGGCGATGACCCTTCCTTTTGATCTGGAGCAGCTCTTCAGACCAACGGGGAAAAGATCGGCCATTTACATGGCCCATCATTAAGCCACTACCTGCCGAAGCCAAATTCACAACCATGCACTTGAAAGCAACACAGAGGAACTGAGTGAGACCTTACCTTCTTGACTTTCCTGTCAAAAGCCCGCTGAAATTTCTTCCCCCTGTGAGGAGAGAGGGAAGGGAATGCTTCTTTCTGACCCTCTAAGATGGCAGCTCCTGACTACGCAGGGAAAACAAAGCCTTGAAAAATACATTTAAGCAGCTGGATTTATTCTACCTTGATATCCGGAGATCCAAAACTCCTATTTTCATGGGGACCTGTCCCTTTATCTACAAAAAAAGAACTCTATCGGATAAAAACCTAGCCTGATCTTGAAAAAGATTCTAAATGCTGTCAGGGACATCTGGTGGCAAAGCTTGGTATAGCAAGTAAATACTTTTTTTTTTTTAAAGAGTCCTGCTTATAGCCCAGATTTGTCCTTGGCACTATCTAAAAGAGATAAAAAGCTGGGAGAATATCTGGACAGTGAAATTGCTTTATAGGATTTGTGGAGGTGAACATTTACTGACTTTTATCTAAGAAATAGCCTTCAGTAAAAGACTATCTATAACTGTGTTAGAAATGGAGGAAGACCAACCACAACTTAACTATAAACTGATACTTGAAAAATTTTTTGAAGCTACTAAAATAATTAAATCCAGATCAAAAGATAAAGGTGCCAGCTTAAACCTACAAAATGATACTCTGTATTCTGACTCTGAGTTAAAAATGCCTTCTTTAAATCAAGTCAAATAGACAACTCAGTAGAAATGGTTTCATAATAAAAGAAATATATTTCAATCACAAAGATTACAAAGATTACTTGCATTCATGCTGTGTTGTTACTTCTGGAAATTACATCTTTTGTCCATTCCTACAGGTAAAGGGATGATGCTCTCTTCCATACCATCTTTATAATGGCACAGGCTCATCGTGGTGACATCTGATGGCCCATGCTTCTTTCAGACAAAGACATTCCAATCTGGCTTGTGTCCAGGAAATCTCCCAATGCCCTTTAGAAACTCCTTCCACTTACATACTGATACATGCTCACTAGTTAGGGTTACATAGAGCTATACAAGGTTAGATAGAGCTATACAGTCCAGAATACTCCCCGCTTGGAAATTTATATTTCCACTACTAACTAAATGAAATAGCAAAAAACATGGCATTAAGGCATGCAATAACTAAATAAGTAAAAACTTGGTATCAAACATGCATAACTATTGGTAAATATAAAACATGCATAATTATGCAAAAGAACAAGCAAGTGTTACATCAAACAATGCATAAGATAATACATAATTTGAGGTTTGATCTTCTGGTTCAGTTTTCATCATCAACGGGACCAAATCAGTGATCAGTGGTACAAGTGTCTTTGAGTCACGACCTGACTCACGTGGCTTCACGATCTGGACCTCAGCTGGGCAAACTAGTTCATCAAGTGGATGGGCCCGGTGCGTAAGTCCCATAGGCCAATAGTTCTGGTATGCATACTTGTCTCTCAGTGAGACAAGGTCTTCTTCCTGTAAAAGAAACTGGAACCAAATCTGGAACAGAAAAACTGGAACCCAAAGTTTTTTCAGGAACAAAGGGAACTGGATTCACAGGATACTCAGGAACTGAAGAACCTGGAAAAACATGAACAGCTGGATCTGGAAACACAGGAACAGCTGGGGCTGAAGAATCAGGATCAGGAACATCTGGAAATTCAGGGACAGCTGGCGCTGGAAACTCAGGAACAGCTGGAACTGAAGAATCAGAAACAACACCTGGAACTGAAGAATCAGGAACAGCAGCTGCAGAAGACTCAGGATACTCAAGAACCGAAGGGTCTGGCACCACTGATGGAGTATTGAAGACAACTGCTACTGTTGTTATCAGGGTATTGAGGACTTCATGTGTGGGTGTGGGTGTCTTTAATGACATAGAGTCCATGAATTTGCGAGGTGCACCAATCATGTGCTCCCACGCTTCGTCTATGCATGCTTCGCCATGTGAGATGCATGGGTAAGGCAATTTTTGGCTTTCAGACATTTGTCAATCACTGGGTCATGGCAAATGTCTCCAATAGTCTGTAGGTCTTTGCAGGCTTCTGTACGGTAAATTCTTGGGATACTAAGACAAGTGATCAAGATGATCAAAACTATGCCTAATTTCAGGTGTCTCCGTTTAGACAGGGTTTTGAAGCAGATTGGTTGACGTTTACTGGGTGTCTGAGGTTGAAGGTTGGCACGTTGATCTGAAGCTGGAAGTGCATAACGTTTTGGTCTCTGTGGCATCTGTCTGTTTGGACAGGCCAAGAACTCAAGACTTTCTAGCCAGATCAAGTCTGTTAATTGTGTGGCAAGGTTGGGCCACTTCACTTGGTTAACAAAGTTCTTATTTGTTGGCACATGTTGCCATTGTTCAGGGCTTAAAGATGTTTCAATCCTTTTCACTCTGTTGCCTACATAGACATAGAAATGTCTGCTTTGCTTGCAGATGTAGCTTGACATCATCTTGCTGTCTGCGTAGAAGGTGGTGGACTGTAGTTCAAGGTACAATGTCTTCGCTGTCAAGTTGGTGAGCTTTACAGTCAAAGTAGTACCACATAGCTCTAATCTTGGTACGGTGTAACCTTCTTACATTGTTAGTCTTGCTTTTCCAAAGAAGACACCGAGACTGCAGCACTCCCCGCTGTAGACTCTGATGTATCTTATGGTTGCAAATAAGACGTAAGTGTTGCTCTCCCCACTGTGGACTGTGATGCATTTTAAGGCTGCATTTACCTTCGTAGACACATCTAAGGAAGCGTACAATTCTTTCTTCTGCACTATGGCGGGTGAGATGGAGACATATGTGCGCTGCATTTGCATGCTTTGGAGACATCTTGGGAGTACGTTCCATGACTCCCAGTCTTGGAGACGTTGTTTGTCTTGTTTGTCCTCTATGGACAAAGCTAAGTTGTTGTAATTCTTGCTTGTCTGGAACACTGTTGCTTCCAAAACAGGTTTGGTTGTCACAAGCGTGTAGTGTTCTAGGTGTGGTTTTAGGTGAGGTGCTGTTCCATTACTGGAAATGGAGATTTTTGAGATACTCACCTGGGTTGGGGTTTGCGATTGATCAACACAAACAGTTCCTCCTATGGCCCATCCGAGTTCCGTTTTAATGGCAGTTGAGGAGCTTGTTGGATCTCTGACCATTCCGTGGTAAGCAAAGGGTTTGGGGGCGTCTACTCTCAATGGAGCCAAATTTTCTGGTAGAGTGTAGCTAGCTCACTGGTAGGTTGGCATGGCTGGTGTTCGAGACTCTCCTTTATGGTCAGATCTGGTGGTGGTTCCTTGGGACGCTGCCTCCTGTTGGCGCAGCAGGGACTCTAGTGTGGCTCGAGTTCTTTCAATCTCATCCCCAAGCTATGGCTGGTTCTACTGTAGGGCCGTTGGCGCTGCAGGTGGACCCATCCGATTGCCATCAGTGGTATGGTTCGGTGGGTTCCATGGGGCAACAACGGCGGAAAGATCTTGTGGCACTGCCTGCTGTGTAGCCATTGCTGTTGCTGGTGGACCCATCTGGTTGCCATCAAGGGTGTGGTTCAGTGGGTTCAATGGGGCAGCAACGTTGGGAAGATCTTGTGACCTAGGTGTCGCGACATCAACTCTGTGGCTGACCAGCGCATCTGGTCGTTGAGACTCTTCTGTTCGTCTGCTTGGTCTTGGAAGGCTTGTGGTTGGCTGTGGCGCTCTCACCTGCTCATGCTGGAACGCGCTTTGGTTGTCCACGTAGGCTTGCACGCGGCTATGAGGGCTTTCTTTTCCTAGCCCTTCCAATCTGTGTGTAGATGTGACATCTTCCAGCTCTTTCTGCGGGATTGCTTCTATTGCGGCTGCCTCTTTTGCTCTCCGTTGTTGCTGGAAAATCTCAAAGTTGGTCTGAACTTCTCTTTGCTCTCGCTCTGCTTCTGCTACACATAGAGCTGTTGCTGTCTCTACTTTGGCTAAGTCTTCTTCATGTTGCTTGTCTTCTACTGCTGCTTGTGCAGTGACGTCAGCCATTATGGTATTGATTCGTGCTTCCCTGAGACGGGCGGCAATGCTCTCTGCCTTTGAGGCTTGAAATGCTTGGCTCTGGCGAGAAGATGCCTTTGAATGGCAGGAGGCTCCTGTGACATGCGATTGTTGGGACATGCTGGAATGTGACTTGGATATGTGGCGAAAGGATGAGGCCTTTCCAGACATGTGGGATGGAGCCGCATGCGACCTTTGGGATGGTGCATGTGAATGGCGGGAAATGTTGGACTCAGCCCTCTCAACCAGTTTGTCTCTCAGGCGAGGCTCGCGCTCTGGAGGGCATTGTGGACTCTCTAGGAGCTTCTCACATTCCTTGTTTAACAGTTTGAGGCTTTGCATCTCGCTATCGACTCTTGAGTCTCCTAATTGCTCCTGAACGTCCTTGAGTTGCCATTCAGAGTCCATCCATTGTGCATAGGCGTCTTCCTTATCTCCTTCCACTGCGTGCACACGTTCTGGGGAGAGTTCCTCCTTCTGTTCTTGGTAGAGTTTGTATAATCTCTCCAAGCATCTTTCATGGCGCTTGTGGAAGGTGTCTCATTTCTCCATCAGATGTGAGTGCTTGGTCATCGGCTTGTGATAATAAGCAAGGACAATTGGCTTTGCTTTCTTCTGCTTAATTTCCCTCAAACTGGAACAAATTGGTCTTCAGCTTGAGTGAGTGAATACTTTTGGTAAGTTCACACTGCGCCCTTTAGGGGATGTTGGTAGGTTGGGATAAATTTAAGTAGCTTGCACTTTAACTTACAGATTCACTCTGCCTGGTTAGTGATGCATGCAGTGAAGTACCTTCTTCCCCTCTAGGGGGTGCTCTTAGCTTGGCTTGGTATAAGCCTGCTACATGCTAAATTAATTATTAAATTGTTGTAATCCAACATAATCAAATTCAAATTTAAAAGGGTGTTGTGTGCAGATTGGCTACCAGGGGTGCTACTGCATTGCTATTGGGGTTGGTTCTGCCTCTGAAACCAGATGCCTTCTTATTCCATTGACATTGGTTGAAATTCCAAAGGGAGGGGGAAGTTTAGCTTCTTTCTCCAATGCTGTGTTAGCTGACAAGATTAAATCTGATCACTTCCTTTGGCAAATTAGCTGCTCACAGAATTCAAGAAAGCACGTTCTTGGCAGCGAGCTGTTTGAACAAAGACATCTTTCCATTGGGTCTAGCTACATAGGCAGTAATCTCTGTGATCGCTTAGAAGCAAACCAACACTCCTCTCTTCAATGCTGGGTTGCTATAGCAACAAATGGTTTTATTGTTGTGGCATCTGGGGCCAGAAGGGGAGAATGGCTTTGCGAAAGGCAATCAGCCTTCCTTGGCTACCAAACTCATGAAGAAGAAACAATTTGTTTTTGCCTTGTTACTCTTCAAGCATAAAAACTCAACATATTTTTAAACACTTAAATTTCAAATCCTTGATTTGCATTAGGCAGGCTGAGAGAGAGAGAGAGAGAGACGCTTCCCCTTTGAAGGCAGTGAAGAGTTAATTGCCTGCCTTTGGCTGCATTCCAAATGTAGAATATAACAAGGGGAGGGGGTATCACCTTTTCCAAGCCTTTATCTGAACTTAGAGGCAGTCATTAAACAGTTCTTTTTTCAGGCTGTTTAATTCACTGGCAAAGAAAGGAGGGGGGATAAAGCCCAAAGCTCCTTTTGGTGTTAGAATCCAAACTTTACATGCAAGAAACAAGAGTGCAGATTTTTCCTTTTCTACTTAGTGGCATAGACATCACAATATCTCTTTGCTTTAAATGTTAGCTTGTAAACAGATCCAAAGGTAAGTTAGCAGAAGTATCCAGGAGATGCTTGTCAATATGCAGATAAACTCTGTCAAGCAGTGGCTACTTTCAGAGTTAACAGCGAATTAACAAAACAATGAATCTGAATCACACCTTCTTTGAAACACTGTCTGCCAAACAGACACACTGACTTTACTTTGCAGGCGTTTGAAGGAATTCAGCCACATCCAATTACTATTTGCCTTTATAAAGCTGATATGAATTCTGAGCATCCTTTTACTACTTTGACTCTGAGTTAAAAACGCCTTCTTTAAATCAAGTCAGATAGACAACTCAGTAAAAATGGTTTCATAATAAAAGAAATATATTTCAATCACAAAGATTACAAAGATTACTTGCATTCATGCTGTATTGTTACTTCTGGAAATTACATCTTTTGTCCATTCCTACAGGTAAAAGGATGATGCTCTCTTCCATATCATCTTTATAACGGCGCAGACTCATCGTGGTGACATCTGATGGCCCATGCTTCTTTCAGACAAAGACATTCCAATCTGGCTTGTATCCAGGAAGTCTCCCAATGCCCTTTAGAAACTCCTCCCACTGACATACTGATATATGCTCACTAGTTAGGGTTACATAGAGCTATACGAGGTTACATAGAGCTATACAGTGCAGAATACTCTGAATTCAATGAAAGAACCTACAATCCCAAAATCAACAGAGGCGGAAGAAACCAATACCAAGACAGAGGAACTTAAAGATCAACAAATACAACTTACTGAAAACCTTGACAGACAAGCCCTGACCGCAACTAAAGAACCCACAACCCAAAAAGCAACAGCAGTGGAACAAAGCAACACCAACATGAAGGCTGCCAAAAACCAACAAATACAGCATACTGGAAACCTAGATAAACCTTGCACTTTTAAAGTGCAAACTTTTAAAGAAAAACTTTAAAGCTGGACATGACTATCTACATAAACCAGAGGAAACCTGAGGAACAAGATGACCAAATTGTATGGAAGGAGCCACCAGGACAACAGCCTAAAGACTATGAATGGACCAGCCTTTCTGGAAAATTGATAACTAGATGATCTCCCTTGGTTCAAGCAATATGTGCAAAAATGAAGGGAGATCTATCTGATGATTTAAAGGCATTGGTATGGAAGCCTGGTTGGCACAAAAAGAAAGCCAGAGTTAGATTTTTAAAAAATGGGATTTTTTTATTTATGATAGAGGACCTTAAAGTCTCAACTAATGGGCTAAATGGAGATTTTTAGATGAAGAGAAATATGATTATTGCATTTAAATATTCTTATTAAAGGATAAAAAATAAGGGATTAACTGGCTTAATATTCAGGATTTAGACTTATAAGGGAAATGAAAATTAACAAATAGGAATTAGCTTCAAACTATTGTTTAGCCCAAATAATATAGGTGATGGACTTGAGACAATAAAGGACATCTTATCAGCAAGTGATGATGTATTACGATGAGAAATAGAACATGTTTATGAAATGATAAGAATATATTTAAGTAAGTAATATGTATATTCTAGATATGTAGTAAAATAAAGGAAATTTGGATTACCCGAAATTTAAATACTATGGATATTAAAGGTTAAATTGGAATATTGTAATAAACAATTAAATTGGGTCTGGTTGTCCCAAACCTGAGTAATTAATATGTGTAAAGTGTGCATTCTCATTGCAGAAAAAATGTGGCTAGAAAATTAAAGAAAAAATCTCAATGTATTGGTATCCAATTTGGCCCTGAATATCATCAGTGTGTTTCCTGTGATCTCTGGGAAATGAAGAGAAACCAGCACAGGCATAGAGCAATGGTGTAAGAAGTCGGTTTACCTGAAATCAAGAAATATGGGTCAAGTAAAAAGTATCTTGTGACACAACGGCTTGATGAAAGCAAGGATTGGGAGGAGAGGCACATAATAAAAGCAGAACGAAGGAAAAACCCTAAAGAGATCAGCTTGTGCGCAGAAATGGAGCACAAGAACGAGAAATGGAGCAAGAGGTCTTGTTGCCCCATCAGGTTTTATTTTATATTGTATAAAACTCCTGGGATATTCTAGAGAACAAATTTTAATATACTAATGATATTATTCTTTGAAGGCTTGACCACCGGCACTATCTCCTGGAATGTCCCCATAAATACTGTATAGTGCTAAGCTGCATTAATAGAGGGATAGAATCAAGATCACGTAAAGTGTTAATACCACTTTACAATGCCTTGGTAAGGCCACACTTGGAATACTGCATCTAGTTTTGGTCACCACTATGTAAAAAAGATGTTGAGACCCTAGAAAGAGTACAGAAAAGAGCAGTAAAGATGATTAGGGGACTGGAGGCTAAAACATATAAGGAACGGTTGCCGGAATTGGGTATGTCTAGCTTAACGAAGAGAAGGACAAGGGGGGACATGATAGCAGTGTTCCAATATCTCAGGGGCTGCCACAAAGACGAGGGAGCCAAGCTATTCTCCAAAGCATCTGAAGGCAAGACAAGAAGCAATGGATGAAAACTAACCAAGGAGAGAAGCAACCTAGAACTAAGGAGAAACTTCCTGACAGAACAATTAATCAGTGGAACATCCTGCCTTCAGAAGCTGTGAATGCTTCCTTGAGAGGAGAATGGTTCTGCCTGCACTTAAGGAGACAGTGGTCCATCCCTTCCTCAAGAACTGACTGTACTGGATAATGTTCAGCCTATCTCCATTTCCCCTTTTTAGATAAAGTTGTAGCTCCAAGGAACCTACATTTTAGCAAATTATCTAGATCCTGGCAGAAGAATAATTTGGGGATCCAACTCCAGCCAGGGTTGTGCAAGAATAAATAAAAATGAGATCCAGACAGCTGCAAGGAAATAAGAAATATTTATTCCTAAAAGCAAAGAGTTTGCCTTTAAGGACAGCTGCAAAGAAATGGGATACAGGTACATACTTTTATAGGGGAGCTTGTCCTGGCATGGTGGTATCTACATGCTGATTCTAGGGTGACACTTGAGGTGTGTGTATGTGTGTGTAGGTATGTCATCTATGATATTTGTTCTTGTGAACAAGCACTTCAGCTGGGAGAGTTAATTTAATAAATTCTTTGTATTTACAGACCATATCCCTTGATATGTAGATTAGGTCTGGGTAACTTATTTGGGGATTTGAGGAAGTTTGGGTAAAAGATTTTCCCTCATTCCTTATTTTTACTTGATTAACTGAGTTTTAGCTTGACTGTCAATTATCTAATGGAGACATTGATTTTCAGTCCCTTGTGGATTCTGTTAATGTTTTAAGGGAAAATGGAAACAGTATAAAGAATAAAATATATTTTGATATAAAACTTCCCACAATCTCCTACAGTCAGGTTTTAGATTGAATGCCAGCATGAAGAAGGCATTGGTTACACTTGTTAAGACCTCTGGTAAACTCAGGATGCAGTTGGTACAAAATGCTGGCCCTCCTTGCTCTCTTGGTGACCTTCAGTACTTCCTGTTTTTAAAATATCTGAAATATCCCAGGGTGCTGAATTGTGGACTATAATCTGTATATAGATAGTCCGGTTGCAGAAATTGGGAATATGTATATCCTTGGCACCAAAATGGTAAGCTGTCTTAGTATATGAAATGCTACAATATCAAGCTGTGTTAGCTAAAAATTATGTGGGTTACAATTCAGCATATCTGAAGACAACCAGTTCAGGAAAGGTTTTGTTGCATCATTTGACAGTTTTGTCATGGAATGGGGTTTTGCTTTATCAGTTCTTACATTGCCAAGAAACATAGTTTTCTTTTCAATTCTTACATATTTTATTGAAATATAAATATCATTAAATATTTATGGAAAACAAAAAATGATATACAAATATCATGTCCATTTCTTCTTATATTTTTGTAAAAGACAGGAAGATCCATGTGAGGATTGGTGATAGTATCTTTCCTGTTAGGGTCTGTGGGAAGAATCCAGAGAAAGAAATATTTTGGGAAATATTAAAAAGGCAGAATATATTTCCCCAAAGGCAGAATATATTCCACCAAAGGATTTTAAAGGCACCACCCTCCCACAAGTCTCTTTGCCCAAACAGAAATCAAGTCTGCAGAAATGCAGATGTGATAATCTTGTCAGAAAGATTGGAGTCAGGAAACTGGGATTAGGAAAAAAGATCCCTAGAATCAACAATCCCTCACACCAAAAATCCAACAGTCATCAGCCACAGCCTCACGGAAGCAGGATATGATCTTTGGAACATAATAGGATTAACCCACTACCATCAAAATACCAGAAAGGCACATTCAGACTCAAGTCAAAGTTCATGCCATAGGAACAACTCCAAACAAAAGCTCAAGAAGGTATAAAACCCACTCCCTACTAAATGTGCTCTCTCTTTTCTTCCAGAGCCATCTTTCTGTCTGGCTCTTCTCTTCAATAAACTACAACCTTCTTTCTAAAGCAGTTTCCATGTTGTTTATTCCTGTCTTGGACTGGACCTTGATAAAGACTTTTCCTTCAACAATTTGGCACCCAGGATGGGACTCCAAGCTAACCTCTCCAATGGACTGAGACTGGTAAGCCCCGCCAGCAGCAGACCCCTTGTGCCTGTGGATGGGTTTCCCAGACCCTGGCCATGTGGAGCAAGGGTGGTAAAAGGAAGTTTTGAGTTTGAGCTCAAGGACTGCTTTGGAAAGAAGGTGGGTACCTCTAAATTTTAATTTTTAAAGCCCAGGGGAGCAAAGGAAATGTGTGTATGTCTCTGTGTGAGACCCTTTTCCCATTCACAGTTGGATTTTGCATCCTCTGGCTTTTCCTAACCGCAGAAAGGTTCTGTTTAAGTGACAGACCCTAGAAAGCATGGGGGTTTGGCCAGAGCACAGGACCTGTTCTTAAGGGAAAGGGAGAGGCTGTGTGAGATGGAATGGGAAAATGAATGAGAGAATAGGATTTGGGCAACCAGCTGGTAAAGCCCTGTAAGCAAAGCCCTGGAAAAAAAGGAGGAGTCTATATCTCTGGGAAGCCAGCAGAAGTCCTCCCAGACTTTAGTGAGTCCAAAAACTAAGAAAGGAAAAGGAAAAGGCCAGGGAAAGAGGTGCCCATACTCACTGCACGGAGCAGCTGGAGTCCTCCCAGATCCCTTTTTGATCTGAAAATTGATGGCAGAGTTCCCTTGGGAGGAGGAGTCTGTACTCTGTAAAAGGAAGCAGTGTCCTCCCAGACTTTTCTTTTGTCTGAAAACTAAGACAAAACTAAGGGGTGAGGATTTCACTAGGAAGTCCAAAATTTGCTGGGGCCCAGTGGAGACAAAGTGAATCCCTACATTGGGAATAGGGAAACATGGAAAGCTTTAGCTCGAGGGTCATAGTAGGCTTCCCATTGGAAGACTTGCTTGATGCCTGGGACAGGAGGCAATTGCCTGTCCAGGCAGGTATGAAAAAGAAAAAGGTGAAAGATTTGTGTAAAAAATTGGACTTTGCTCAGGGATTTGCTGGGAAACCAATTCGGCTAAATAAAGGTACTTAAAAGGAAATTAAAATATAGGAATAGTCTCTCTCTCTCTCTCCAACCACATGATATGTTTAAGATTTGTGCCTTCCCTAATTTGAGTTCCCTAAGTTGAGATTTATGGTGGAAATTACCAGGTTGTGTAAAAATAAGACTTCTGTTTCCGTTTTCTGTTCTCTTTTCCTTGTCTTTGTGTCAAAGGCTTTGTGTGTGAGGTAAATGTGATGTTAAGTGCATCTAATCCAAAGAAAAAAGAATTTTAAAATTCTGCTAGAAATTCTGCTTAAAATAAGCCAAAGAAAACACCTTCAGACAGTTTGCTTGGCCAGAAAACAGGCTGAACATAATTGAGTCCCTGTTCTGGATCAGGTAACCCTGACTAGAGCATGTGGATCTGTATGTTAGATTGTTTGGCATTTATTGGGTTAAGTGCTCTCTCCTTAAGAGATGGCTTATGGGTAATGTAGTTTAGCTAGTCAACAATCCCGTGTTAATAGATCTGTAGGAGAAGTCACTGAGCTCTTTACAGGATATACTGTACTGGCTACATGCCAGTTTGGAATGACCTTTGTCTGAGATAAGCATGGAACTACCGGAGGAGTCAGATGGTCTCATTCCATGTTAGAAGTTGGAGTTATACTTGTAGTTATGGTTGTTGCTTCTGGATATTATACATCTGTCCATCTTTATTAAGTAAGAAATTATATTACCTTCATATTGACTTTAGAGTACAAAAAGTAAAAATCAGTAAATTATCTTCATATTAACTTCAGCTTTAAAGGAAGAAAGGTGAAAAGTTATAAAGTGCTTTGTGTACTGTTTGAATGTAATGAAAGACTGGAGCTGTGTCTTTACGCAAGCCAAAGGGAGAGATTGGAATGCAACCTAGCCCCCACTTTTTGTCACCACTTCTCTTTTGAAAAAAAGAGAAAGGAAATGTTATTTAGTTGCAAGAAACGTTGTTTAAAGGATCTTCGAACTGAAGCAGCTACCCCCCTCCTCCCCTCCTTTCTGTCGCCAGAAGCCAAGAGGCAGGCAATTAACTCATAACTGCTAAAAAGGGGAAGAATCATAGAGCTTTCCCCTCAACTTGCCTGATGCAAATCACGGATTTAAAATGAATAGAAATGTGTTTAAGTGTCTAGACCAGAATCCAGCCTCTCTTTTGTCCTCATCTGTGGTGTGCCTAGTTTGTTGCTTATCTGTTTCTTTAACAACTGCAGTAATATCTTTTCAAACTTTGCCTGCAAGCTACCCCCCCCCCCCTTGCCCAGTTCTATTTCTCCTTTTCTTATTCTCTGTTCTCCATGCCTTTGTCTGCCTCTCCTGGGAGAATCACCAGAAAGGGGGAAGGAGATCTTGTTCTCACGCCTTTCTACACAGATGACCTCCCCCCCCCAACATTTGGAAGCAGAGCACACTGACCCAGATGCTGCCTCCATCCATTTGATCCATGGAATTGGCTTTTGAATCCAGCCATTCACTAAAAAGCCACCATGCAACCTCAGTGAAACAGATCTTTTCAAGTCCTACCATTCCCCCAGATGCCTGTGAAAGCTGCAGAGGAAGGAAGGAGTCCTGGAGCCAGCAGCCCCCATGTGAAGCTTCAGAAGACAACTGGAAAGACTACGGGGGTGGGGAAGGGCAGAAATTCATTGTAAGGTTTTCTTTTTGCCCCATTTGTATTGTAATAAGCCAGTTGAATGTATTTATGGAGAGATGGCATTTGGGAATAGTTGGCACAGCAAGTACTGAACACTTTGGACTTCTATCTAGTGGGAGGGAAAATTTGTCAAGGATATTTGTATTGCCTGTTTCATAGAAGTAGCTGCATGCTCACATGCACACACACAACATTCAGAACCACACTGAGTCTATTCCCTTCACCTACCTTCAGTAAAGCTCTTTATACTTATTTTTGCTCTGTGGCACCAAAGCTTTGCATGCACAACTTCCTGCACATTCCAAGGGGGAGGGAATCAGGTCCCCCTCAGATTTGCAATTCATATGCTCTCACTGAGGAGATAGAAGGAAAGAGATATCCAAACTCAAGCCCTGAATATGTTGCACTGGTGGACTCAGAGTGGGAGTCCTAGAGCTCATTGTATACAATTTAAGAAAAATAATAGACTGGCTTGCATACTGATTCCTCAATTGGACATCACAAACCTGGATGCACAACTAAACTAAGAGCTAAGGCAGGTTCAGTAAGCAACCCTTGAAAATGGGCAGCCAGTGGTTATGTATTGAGGCAAAACATGGCTGTGAGGAGTTTTGGGGAATGTGCAAACCTGACTGGAAGCTCAAAGTGACACAAAACATTTAAAAAGAATTGGCACAGAATATTGGACACTATAAATTTCTTTTCCATCTAACACAGCGGTTCTCAACGTTTGTGTGATGGCGACCCCCGTCACACAAACGTTATGGGCATGCGCGGTGCGGCGCGCATGGGGGGCGGGGCCCCGCACGCGGCGCACATGCGCGGCGCCATCCCCCGGAGGCACGGCGCCGCCCCATGCGCGGCACGCATGCGCGGTGACGCCCCCCAGAGGCGCGCCGCCGCCCCACGCGCAGCGCGCATGCGTGGTGCCGCCCCCCGGAGGCGTGCCGCCGCCCCCCGGAGGCGCGCCGCCGCCCCCACGCGCAGCGCGCGTGCGCGGCACCGCCGCCCCGGAGGCGCAGCGCGCCCCCGGAGGCGACAAAATGGCGGATCGCCGCATTTGGCGACCCCATAAAAGAGGTCGATCGACCCCAAATGGGGTCGCGACCCATAGGTTGAGAACCGCTGATCTAACAGAACTTTTGCCCTGACTTTTAGAACTTTATGGGTTGGAAGCTCCCCTTTTGGGAGCCACTGCAGTGATCTTTCTCTGCTGCCTCTATTAGTGCCTTCCTTTTTTGCATTAAGAGTTTAAAAGCTTTTTTATCAAATCTCCCTGATCAGATGCATTTTTAATCTTGTGCCAATGAAAGTGTGTCACTCACACTCTTATGGCACAAATGGGGGATTTGTAGGAAGAATCCAGAGAAAGAAATATTTTGGGAAATATTAAAAAGGCAGAATATATTCCCCCAAAGGATTTTAAAGACAGAAACCAACCCCCCCACACACAAGTCTCTCTGCCCAAATAGAAATCAAGTCTGCAGAAATGCAGATCTGATAATCTTGTCGGAAAGATTGGAGTCAGGAAACTGGGATTAGGAAAAAAGATCCCTAGAATCAACAATCCCTCACACCAAAAATCCAAGAGACATCAGCCACAGCCCCAGGGAAGCAGGATATGATCTTTGGAACATAATAGGATTAACCCACCACCATCAGAATACCAGAAAGGCACACTCAGACTCAAGTCAAAGTTCATGCCACAGGAACAACTCCAAACAAAAGCTCAAGAAAGTATAAAACTCACTCCCTACTACACGTGCTCTCTCTTTTCTTCCAGAGCCATCTTTCTGTCTGGTTTTCCTTTTCAATAAACTACAACCTTTTTTCTAAAGCAGTCTCCATGTTGTTTATTCCTGTCTTGGACTGGAGCCTGATGAAGACTTTTCCTTCAACAGGTCTTAGCAAGACTAAAATTCAGCTTTTGATGGCTTTTATTTCCTCCCTCTAACAAGACATGGGATTCTTCTTTTTCAGTTTGCATTTGTACCAGAAGGGGCTCTTGCAAAGCAAACATTACCTTTGAACAGTTACAAATGCCAAGAATTACCTGATTGCTACCTTGATTTCAATGGTTGGTCTAGTCATACCATCGTTGTAGGAATGAATTACAGTTTTCTTTTGTAACATCTTTCCTCTCTTTCCAGTTACTTTTTCCTTTCCCCTCTCTAGTTTTTCTCTCGACTTTCTCTCCCATGCAGCTCCCTATCTTACCCTATTGTCTCTTTTATTTGTCGGAAGGAAGGAAAAAATGAATGGGGGTGCTAGGGCCTATAGGCTTGTGTTTGTGTGTGTGAGAGAAGTTTCCCTATGTAAGAATTGTAAATGGATATAGATGGAGATCAGTCAATGCTATAAACAGGGACATCCTATTATGCAGGGAAGTAATTTAAATTTCACTGGAGAAGGGCCTAATGCTGGAAAAGATTGAGGGCAATAGAAGAAAGGGACAACAGAGAATGAGATGGCTGGATGGAGTCACTGAAGCAGTAGGTATGAACTTAAATGGACTCCAGAAAATGGTAGAGGACAGGAAGACCTGGAGGAACATTGTCCATGGAGTCGCAATGGGTTGGACATGACTTTGCAATTAACAACAACAACAACAAATTTAAATTAGTCATTAAGTTAAGTCCTTAATTATTTATTTTTCTGCTAGCTCTTCCTTTTCTTTTTTTTTAATCAAAATTTTATTGGTTTACCAAAATATGAAAATATAAAGAGAAATTGAAAAAAGTAATACAAAACTAGAGGGAAGGGGAGGGAAAAGAAAAAAGATATGGCGTAAAAAGGGAAAAGGAAAGAAAAAGGCACCAACCTCCGATTCTCTTTAACACAGGAGATGATAGCAACAGTACAACCACAGCTTTTTATATTTACACAACAATATGTACAAGCCATTTCTATAACAATAAACTTAGTAAAAACAAAATCAAAGTTCCATTTTTTTTCATTGCAAGCACAAGATACAAAAGCAATTTCAAAATAGAAACAAGGTTAGATATAATCCAGTGGTGGCAAACCTATGGTATGCATGCCAGAGGTGGCACTCGAAGCCCTCTCTGTTGGCATACGCGCCACCACCGCCAGTAGCAGGTCCATCAGGCTGCCACCGCTGCCCGGAGCAGGAGCCCCGCCCAGCACAAAGGAGGCAAAGTGACCAACTAGCAAGCTCGAGTAGAGATGGTAGAGCAGAGGTCACCAACCATTGTCAATTGGTGGACTGGAAGAAAAGGGAGGGGGGAAGCATTTTACATGTGTGCATGCACGCACAGGGCTACAAGCACACACGCACTGCAAATGGGGTGGGGCTAGTGCAGAATGATGCTCACTAGCCCTGCTCTTGCATGGTGCAGCGCCTTGTATCTGTACCCCACAGTGCGGTGGCAGCTGTTTTTGCTCCTTGCAGCACGGTGGCCCATTTTTGCACCCCTGGTTTTTGCATGCCAGAGGCGGCACTCAGAGGCATCTCCCTGCCCCCCAAGGGCACCACAATGCTGATGCGGCTCTGGCACTTTGCAATAAATAAGTGGGTTTTGGGTTGCGGTTTGGGCACTTGGTCTCTAAAAGGTTCGCCATCACTGATATAGTCTCTTCATTAGATAAAATAATCAATTAGATCATCTCTGCTTCTCTTTGTTGTGGGGAATAATATATGCTTCTGTTAACTCATTAATCTTTATCATAATTGATATTAAGAGAATCCTCTATTTTATTTCAATTTTTTTTAACTCTAAAGGGAGAAAACACTTTTTCTAGTTTTGATATTTTACTAACTTTAAAAAATACTCAAGTATTATATGTAAAGGGAAAAAAACGCTCTTCATTTTAAACTCAGAACCCAAAACACAATACTATATTAGAGCTTTCATTCAATTAACTCCAATTAGCTCAATGAATTCAAATCTCTCCCTCGAATTTATCCTCATGGAGTAAATCTTTTTCTTCTCTTATTTTCAAATTTAATCAATAGTATTTTACAAACTTCAGAGATTATTCAGCAAGACATGCATTTACAAACTCATTTTATACATACAAAACTACCTTAAGGTTTTCTTTCAATACATATATCAAACTTATAAAAATCCATCCTAACTAATTAAATCATTAAATTTAAGTCAATGGACGATCGACCCCAAATGGGGTCGCGACCCATAGGTTGAGAACCGCTGATATAAGTCTAAGTGCTCCTACCCTCCTCCCTCACTACATATCCCCCTTTTTTCTAGCTTTACGTAATTTGCAATAATGTATTTTAGTAGCTGGAGAATGATAGCCAGGTCTTACAATCTGATTTCCCTTTGAAATATATGATATTCCCCATTGTGATGCTGACCAAAAAAAAATAAAAATGCAAATATTTGAGTGATCTCATAAAATCAACTCATTATCTAAAAAAGAGACCTCTACCTATTTTGTTGCCATGGTTCTGGCAATTCTATGATATCAACAATTATTGTAAAATGATGTCACAACCAAAAAGAATCCTTGGAATATCATGGCCTTCTCCTGCAGCCTTCATATGGAATGATATGTGGTTGCTTAGTAACCACAGAGAGTGACCTAATGTTGGCTGCCATACTCTAAGGCATCCATTTTGGGATCAAATGAGCAAAAGGAGATGTGCAGAATGGGATGGGTTGCCATCTCGGCTAGCACACAACTTTTCTTAGTTGGGATCCTAGTGGTACTTTTTAAGAGGTTGGGTGGAGTTACAGATCCATTCCCAGCTTCAAATATTAACTGCAGAAAGACTACCAATTCTGCCGGTTTGGATAATACACTTATTCTGGACACAGGAATTTCAGAAGCTTCTGGTGACATCAGCCTGAGGTTTAAAACACATCTGGAAAGGTTAAAGAACCATAAGAAAAAAGTACAGAGAGATAATTGGCTTGGAAAAAATCCGAGGGAAGAAGTCCTATTTTTTAGGTTATTAACAAAAAGGCGAGGATTTGCAACAACCACTGGAAATCCTGAGGGAGAGCAAGGGAAACTTGCTTCAGTTACAGTGGCTGAAAAATGGAGGAAGTGGGCAGGGGGACTAGTGCCTCTAAAGGAAAAGAGGTGGCTACAGGTGGCTCCCAAAGCAAAAAATGCAGAATATGAAGAGAAAACTCACGAGTTGGCAATCCAAGAGGAATTGGCTAAAGAAATTTCAAAACCCTCTGGTGAAATCAGCTTGAAAACTAAAAACCATCTGGAAAGGTTAAAGAGCCACTATAAAGCAGTACAGAAAGGTCAATGGCTTGGAAAACATCCAACAGGAGAAGACGTATTTCTTAGGCTCCTAACAAAAAGACGAGGATTTGCAAAAACCACTGGGAAAAATGCAAGAGAACAAATCAAACCTACTTCAAGTAAAAGCCCTCTGGAACGATTAAAGAGCAATCAGGAAACATTACAGAGAGACCATTGGCTTGGAAAAAATCTAACAGAATTTGTTAAACTCCTAAGAAAAAGGCGAGAGTTTGCAAAGACCACTGGAAAACTTGCCGGAGAGCAAGTAAAACCTACTTCACATACTATGGGTGAAGAAATAGGGAAGCCTCAGCAGGTTTCTTCCCTTAACAAGCTTCATCGAGCACCAGGTCATTCCTTACAAAAGCGCTCCATTTTACATCTTCCAACAGAGCTCCCTCCTTTGACTTCTTCTATTGTAGTAGAGGATAGTGATGAGGACTGGGCTGGTAAGGTGGTCTTTGTTCTGAAGTCCACCAACAGATCAGCAAGGCCCAGCCATGTAAAACATATTATAATCACCGAGCAGGCAAAAAAGGAAAATACTCCAAGTGAACAAAACACAGAGAAAGTTATCAAGAAAGAAGTTGAGTCTGAGGAATCCAGAAAGGAAAACCCGCTCAGCCACTTAATAACTGGAGGAAGCAACTCCCAAATTCCTACTGATGAACTCTCACCTGATATAATATTGTTTAATGAGACACATTGGGAGCATCATGAACAAACCACCTCTGTTCCCCCTTCGTTTGATTTTTTGTCAACCACTAATAATTTTCTTCTTCGGCATTATGACTTTGAATCTGAGTGGCAAAAAAAGTTGGCAACTATCTTTCCGGATGAGGTTTCCAAGAACATAATTGCCCAGTTTATGCGTTTCATCAAAACACACTGCAACAAACTCCCTATCCAGATTTGTCCTGAATTTATCGCTACAGTGGATCATACCATGAGAGAAATCATTAAATCCGCAGAAATTGAGAGGTTATCTGCTCTGCGGAAGTTCTACTTGTTGCCAGCTAAAAAAGTAAACCATATACCTACAGCAAGCTCCAGAAAAATGGAGAAGCCTTCTGATGAGGTAAAAGTGACCTAGATAAGTAGTCATAAGAAACACACTCTTAGGAGCTTTACCAAGATTTGATTACCTACATGTATCTCTCTCTTTTTTCCAGGAGACCAAATTGGTGTAAATTATTTGCACATTCATTTCTGTAAAAGCAGTTACTCTTTTAGAGTAAAAGCCCTTTTAGATTGCCTATAGTAATGTGCAAACACCATTTATCTTATAATTCCCATGTCTGTACTCAAGCAAAAGTGACATGTGTATATATGTAAAGTTCTTACAAATGCTCATCAGCATCTGGGGAGAGTGGCATATAGCATAAAGGTAAACAAAGAAAAACAGAACGAGATTCATCAGAATTAAATCAGAGATTTCAGATATAAATATATGGTTTTTAAAAAACTAGATTGGTAGAACTGTTGTTGCTTTTAAAAGGTAAGTTGACCCAAATATACTTTCCTCCCCCCCCCCCCGGAGAAGGGAGGTTTTTTTATGGATTGGAAGAACTGCAAGAGTCTGAAATATTTCTTGTGTAAAATTGATAACTGGTGTTTAAAGAAAATGGATTTACAGAACAATGATAGAGTTAAATGTTTCCTGCACAAGATGATGAAAATGACGATGACGATGATGACTATGATGACAATGATGAAGAATAATTGTCTCTGACTGATTTATCACTTAATTAATGCTTTTGAAATTTGACACACTATTTTAAAGGGACAAAATGGATATTGTAATAAATATCTAAAGAATTTTTTTAGTACTACATTTGGCAAAGGTTTCCTAAACAGTAGGTGAAAATGAAACTTGGACAATAATATACAGTAGATGTTGTGTCCTGGGCCTGCTGAGGCAATTCAGCAGGCCCAGAAATGTTGCAAATGGTCCCAGGAAACCTAAAAGCAGCCCGGGACCAGACTGGTTGGTGCTGGCCTTGCACGTATGCGCAAGGCGCGAAAAGGGGGGTTTGTGATAGGATGTTTTGGGAGACTATAAAAGGCCTGCATGCCTGTTATTTGCAGAGTGGTACAGTGAAACAAATAAAGAAAGAACTTGGTTAACAACTCGTGTGTCGCTTCAATGCTGCAAACCCCAATACGTACAAGTGGCAATGAAGGTGGGATTGCTGCAAAGAAGAAGACAACTCGAAGAACCTAGCCTCTACAAAAGAGCTGGAAGCTGGGAAGTCGGTGCCCAGATCTGCACTCATCTGCCAGTACACAAATGCTGGAGGTGGGCTTGGCAAATGGGCCTTTTCCCAGCCGGAGTTGCAGTGAGGTGAAGAGAAGCTAGAAATGTCGAAGATCAGCTGGTTGTCTGAATTCGACGTGTCTCATCCGAAGCACTGGAAATCTTACATGGCCCGGGTGGAAAACTACCTGCGAGTTACCCAGGTTCAAGAAGACGGCTTGAAGGCAGTAACCCTGCTGTGCGTCTGCGGGCAGGATACTTTTGATGTGACCGAAAATATAGTAGCTCCTGTGCCGCTTGAGTCTGTCATGTACACAGACTTGAAGAATATGCTGAAGGACCATTTTCATCTAAAGCTATCTGTAATTGTGTGGAGGCATGGTTTTGAGCAGAGGGACCAGAAGCCTGGTGAGTCTGCTGCGGAATTCATTGCTGCCTTGAGACAAGCTGCCAGGCCTTGTGAGTTCAAGGACCTGGAAGAACACTTACGAGACTGTTTTGTCAGCGGCCTTAGAAGTAGAGAGCTGCAACAAAAAATCTTTGCTAAAGCTGAAGTCACATTCCAAGATGCCTTACGCGAAGTTGCAGCTGAAGAAGCAGCAGGTGGCACTGTGAAGGCCTTGCGACTCGCCAAAAGCACTACAGCAGTTGCGTCCATCCATCAAGAGGTCGCTCAAGAAGTGCAGACGTGGATCCTGAAGAAGAGGTGGACAGAGTTCACCAGCCTGAAGTACAAAGGCCACAAGAGAAGCCAGTCAAGACCCTGGCAGCCCTTCAGTGTCTCAGATGCGGAGGGTGCCACAAGTACTCAGACTGCCGGTTCCGCTCCGCCATTTGTCGGGCATGTGGTAAGCAAGGCCACATTGCCATTGTCTGTTTGGATCACCAGCAGGTGCAACCTCAGGAAGAATTCCTTCAGAAAGTTTCCAGGGTCCCCAGCCAACATAGGGTGGGTTTCTGCACATCGTGCAGAAACATTTTGCGGACAGGGACACACAAGCCTTTAAGAAGAAGCTTCGCGTTGATGTGAAGCTACAAGGGGTTCCCTTGTCGATGGAGCTGGACACTGAGTCCGCTCCATCGATCATTTCACACAATACCTTTAAAAGGATTTGCAGCAGTAGTGGTCTTAGAGTCAAACTCAGGCCATCTAACTTAATCCTCATGGATTTTCAAAATTCAAGGGTCAAAGTACTTGGAGAAGCTACACTCAAAGTGCAGCATAAGACTTTCCAGGGTCTATTAGATGTGGTGGTTGTTGGGGGTGAGTGTACAAGTCTAATTGGACTTGAGTGATTTGAGGCCTTAGGAATCCAAGTAAATGGCATAAATAGTCTGCAAACTACAGGCCTTGCAGAAGTCTGCAATGAGTTTGCAGATGTGTTTAACTCAGAGCTTGGGTTCTACAAGGGGCCTCCTATTTCCTTGCGATTAAACCCAGCCATCACACCCATTAGAATCAAGCCCAGGAGGGTGCCATTCTCCTTAAAGGGAAAAATTGATGCAGAGCTGGACAAGCTGCTCAAGCAGGCATCTCGGCACTGGTGGACTCACGTCCATGGGAAACCCCCTTTGTGATGCCTTTAAAGGCTAACGGGGAAGTCCGAATTTGCGCAAACTACAAATGCACCCTGAATACAGCTTTGCAACAACACGCATATCCTGTACTGGTAGTGAGTCAAAGGGGGAAAGCTGTTTGCAAAGCTTGATTTAGCACAGGCCTATCAACAGTTACCTGTTGACGAAGCAACTGTGGAGGCCCAAACAATAGTGACCTATAGAGGCGCTTTCAAGGTAAAGAGGTTACAATTTGGGGTGAATGTTGCTCCTGGTAGATTTCAGAGCGTCATGGAGCACACGCTCAGAGGAATGCCTGGGGTTTGCCCCTACTTTGGTATTATACATAGTGTCAGTTTATAATATCTTTTCTAGCCAGTACATATCTCAATTGCATTTGCACTTAAAATCCATTTGGTCAATCAATATCCTGTTTTTCCCCACTTTTTGTTTAAAAAAAGTTCCCATCTACGTTCAAAATATATTGCTTATAATTTTCTCATAATAAATTATATTTGGGTAACCAAAATCTTCCCTTATTCAACCCTTTTAGAATTTTCATATTTCCCATCTCATAACAAAATATAATATTCTAGTTACAAATTCTATCCTTCTAATTATATATATATTGTATATATTGTTTGGAACGAGGAAGAAAATTTGATTGAAATATTTTTGGAAGAATGCTCAACCCATTTATATTCATTAAACAGCCTCCATCCTTTTCCTTCAGTTTTTCTTTTCCTTTCTTGTTTGTCAGTATTCAGCATTTCTCCTAACAGCTTTATCATCTATTCAATCAGCTCTTCTTCCTTATCCTCAAATGTGTTCTGAGATCTTTTTTTTTTTTTATCTTTTTTTTTTTATTATTAAAAGTTTTATAAATTTTACAGAAAAAACAAAAACAATACAAAACGAAAAACAACATATACAAAAAAGAAAAATTAAACAATACATATATAAAAAAACCCCCACCCCACACCCCTCCCAAAAACCCTCCCTTCCCCCCCCCTTGAGCTTCCCAGAGCAGAATATAGGCTTAAAAAATAAAAAAAAATAAAAATTAAATTAAAAACTTTATATTTATATATATGAAAGAGATATCTATAATATATATGAAAATAAAACTTATGAAAAAGCTATATGATATTTTTGTATACCCAATCTAAATTGTATAAATTTTATCCATTTATCCCAAATAGCAAAAAACTTCTCTTGCGTTTGTTGCTTTAAGAAAGCCGAAATCTTTGCCATTTCCGCCAAATAAGCTACTTTAAAAAACCATTCCTGCAATGTAGGCAAAGATTCCTTCTTCCAATATTGTCCAACTAACAGCCTCGCGGCTGTGATCAAGTTTAACATCAATACAACCTCCTTTGTATCACAATCTGTAACAATACCTAACAAAAATAATTGCGGAGTGAATTTTACCCTCCTTCTAAAAATTCTCTGGATATTCCACCATATTTTGATCCAAAATGCTTTTATCTCTCTGCATGACCACCAAATATGATAATAAGAAGCCTCCTTATAACCACATCTCCAGCATTTGGGTTGTACGTCAGGGTACATATAAGACATTTTTTGTGGATCAAGGTGCCATCTATAAAACATTTTATAAAAATTCTCCCTTAAATTTTGTGCTTGAGTAAATTTGACATTTCTCACCCAAATAGTTTCCCAGGTGTCCAATAAGACTGGCTCACCAAAGTTCTGCGCCCATCTAATCATACAATCTTTAATTAGTTCCGTTTCTGAGTCCAATTCAACTAAAACCCCATAAATTCTCTTAATGTGGGTTTGTCTTTGATCCTTCAGTTGCTTAATAAGATTTTCATCTTCTCTAAGAAAACCCACTTTACAATCCATCTTCCATCTATCTAGTAGTTGCCTATATTGGAACCAAGAATAAATAAAATTTTCTTGTATTAATTCTTCCCGTGATTTTAATTGCCAATTTTGTCCATCCCATTTAAGTAACTGTCTATAAGACACCATATCCATTTTAACCCCTCTTTTTATTCCTTCTATCGCATGCCAAGGTATAGCCCATAATGGTACTTTAAAATCACTTTTATAATATTTTCTCCAAATCCTAAGTAAAGAAATTCTTAAAATATGAGATTTAAAAGCCCAATCTATTTTTTTATTAAATATTAAATAGGCATGCCACCCATAAAGTAAATCCCATCCCTCTAAATAAAGTATCTCAGAGTTTGTCAAATTTACCCAATCACTAATTAATGTTAAAACCACCGCATCATAATATAATTTCAAATTTGGTACCTTGAGTCCACCCCTCTCACGAAAATCTTGCATAATTTTGAACTTAACCCTTGGTTTTTTCCCTGCCCAAATAAATTTATTGAGACCCTTCTGCCACTCATTTAAATTAATCTCATTTTTCAAAATTGGTAACATTTGAAACAAAAAAAGAAACTTGGGTAGAATATTCATTTTTATCACTGCAATTCTTCCCATAAGGGATAATTGCAGCTTTTCCCAGTTCTTCAAGTCCTTCTGTACCCTGACCCACAACCTTTCATAATTATTTTTAAATAATTTTGCATTAGAAACAGACAGCATCACCCCCAAATATTTTACCTTATTAACAATCTCAAAGCCCGTCAAGTTAACCAAAATCTGCTTCTCCTGACTCGACGTATTTTTAGGTAAAATTTTAGTCTTATTTACATTAATCTTAAAACCCGAAACCAAACCATAATGGTGAATCAACTGTAATAAGTTTACTACAGAATAGTCAGGTTGCGACAAAGTAACAACCAAGTCATCCGCAAAAGCTCTCAACTTATATTCTTTTTTGTTAACATATATTCCTCTAATTTCCTGGGACTCTCGAATTTTGATCAATAATATTTCTAATGTTAAAACAAACAACAATGGCGATAAAGGACACCCCTGTCTAGTACCTTTCTCTATTGTATCTAATCCTCAGGGCATACTCCATCTGTCTGTATTGAAACATCAAAATATCTTCTTGTGAGGAGTCCACCTTCTTTTCCACGTCTTGAATTTTGTCATCCAAAGAGTCAACTTTGTCCTCCACTTCCTCAAGCCTTGCATCGAGCTTAACCACCACAGTAGCCAAACCTGAGACAGCTGCCAGTATATCTTGTCGTAATTCATTATTATTTTCTTGCAATTTAGACTTTATCCCCGTTATCTCTTCTTTGAGATCAGATTTAATTTCTGATTTAATCTGTGAAACAAATTGAGTCATTTCCTCTCTCATTTGAACTACAATCTCTCCCATTATGCCTCTAACCTCTTGTGCTGAAAGTCCAGGTAGAGGAGGGGAGGGTGGTGGCTGAGCCGGTGGTGCATGTTTAGATTGTTGTGGCTGTGCAGTGGAAGTTATAGGAGAAGAAATAACCTTGGGTATTGAGGAAGGTTGCTGCCTCTTTGAAGCCATTTTAAAAAGCACAATTGTCACCTCCCTTTCCCCTCCAGCCAAAAAGGGAGGAGGAGAAAGAAAAAAAAAAGGAAAAAAGAGTTTTTTTAAAAAGAGATAAACTATAATCATTAAAGTCCAGAGTAAATCCAAGGAATAAGTGGTAAAAGAGCAAACAGTTCAAAAGAAAAAATTCTAAGCCAAAAGCAAAAGCAAAAGCAAAAAACAGTCCTTAAAAAGGGAAAGTAAAACAAAAGAGAAAGGAAAAAAAAACTCCGACACTTTCAAAACGCCATCTTAAATCCTTTCACTAATATAACAAAGAAAAGGAGGAAAAATAGTAAAAATCAAAAGATAAAAAAATAAACACCTAAAATATAACAAAAAATCCTTAAACTGCTCCGTCCGTTTAAAAATTACTCACCAAAGTGCTGTAAACACGGAGATAGAAGCGGCGGTTTCTTTTGCTTCCTAAGAAGCAAAAACAGCTGGGAGGCGGAGATCAGCAAGAGCTCCGAGGGAACACTCCTTTCACCCCCTCTAGAAATAAATCCAGAGGGGGTTCAGGGGTTCTACCTCTACTCTTGCGTTCTCTATCCCTTCCCTTTGCCCGGGAAGGGATTTCCGAGCCGCGGGCCAGCTGATGCGCGCTGCGCTCCGCGGCTCTGACACTTCCCCAGCTGGACGGCTAAAAGCTAGCCGCCATCGCCGTCGCCTCCCACCGGAAGCTCCAAATGTGTTCTGAGATCTTGACAAGTAAGATATCTTTTCCATTACCGGTTTTATCACCGCATCTTCTAATTTTTCATTTGTCTGTATCTGTCTATTAATTCCTTCCTTCAGGTCCTCCATCTTTAGATCTTGTTTCTTCTAATTTTCCTTCTGTTTTCTGAGTTACTAATTCCTTCTTTATAGTCATTGTTGGATTTGTAAGTTTAGTTTAGAAAATTGTTCTTTTATCTCATTTTCATTATTTTTAGTCTCATCATGAAATGAAACAATTGTCTGTTGGATTGATTTCAAATAGAAAGAATTTCTTTCTGAGATTCATTAACATTTTCTTGTTGGTATATCAAGCTGGGGGCTTCAGAGACAAGCGTTAAAGATGTTTTTTTTATCATTTGAGGCCAAGTATGAAACACCCATTTTATTTTTGTATGTAGTCTTTATAGTCCAACACAGATAAGCAGCCCAAGAGGTTTTTTTTTTCCTTTTCCCAGCTGCAGTCTGCAAAAGTGAAAGTTTTCAGGAACAACAGAGTCTTATCTAAGTCTGGTCTTCAAGCCAAGTTTCCTTTAAGCATAATAAATTGTAATGCCATGATTTGGCACTAGATGTCATTGACACCACTTTCCAGGTTTCCAAATCTAAGCCTATTTTGCAGACTTTTAAATATCTTTTCTAAAAAAAAGTCTCAAAGGTATTTAGTCCCCAAATTTCAAAGCTTTATATCTGTATTAATTCCAAACTGAAATTGTAGTTTTCTCTATTTTTTCTCCAAAGCAATTAATTTGCCACTTTTCTTTTCCTGATGGAGCAGGGCAAAAACTTCTCTTCCCTCTCTCATCAGGGAGGATTCTTGCTTTGGGCATTCTTTTTTCCAGGAAAGTAGTATTAAGGTCATAAAAAGAGGATAAAATCTCACCCAGTTCCATCCACATTGCTCAAAAATTGCTAGTTAGTGCTTATCTTCGGTTGTCAGGAGCTTCTGACTGGCCATAAAAATATAGCCAATCTTTCCTCTACCGGTTTGGAGGACTTCCTCAGATCCAGCAGAAGGGCTGTCCCTCCACAATTGACGAAGGTCCTCTTCTTCTTCATCGCCTCTCCAGGGTGACTTTTGACCCTTTTAGGGTCCCCAGCAGGGTGAAATTGAATGTGGAAGATGGAACCCCATCTTCCTGTGCCAGTCACACCGCGATGCCTAACTGGACGTCCCCCAGAGCTAACATTTCCTTAAACACTGACTCAGGGAAACCACATTACTGCAGCCAGGATTTAATATTATATATTCAGCCTCAAAGAGCCACAGCAGATGTGGCAGTGATATAGCAACATCACAAAAAAGGGTGGCATTGATTTTTGAAAAATTATTGGTGAGGGGGGTCAAATAGAGATAACCAAATGGGTGTATTGAGTGGGATTCTTTCCACCTCCAGTTCTGATAGGGAACATCTGGCTGGTAGGCTTGATTTGGTCCATAAGACCTTTTTATAAGCTTTATCAAAAAGGTCCATAAGACCTTTTTATAAGCTTTATCAAAACCATCTCCAGAAGATGGAGAAAAGGAAGAGTTTCTCATTAAGAAACAAAGGAAAAAACATTGCTCTCTGTGCCAGTCATTGATTCTTTTTCCTCACTGCGAAAATTTTTTACATTTATCCCTCATAACCACATCTCTCTTTTTGGATTAAACAGAGCCATTCCCATCAAACTGCCAAAGGAATGGAAGGAACTCCTCTGGAAAAACGGTAACTTTTGCCTGGAGATACTTAGTTATTTGCAACTCTCTACTCTGAAAAATCCTCTTTATGAAAACACTGAGAATATGGCTGAATAATCTGTGTTTTTGCTGGCTGAATTTGTATGTATAGCATTGGCTTCCTGCTACATTCCCCAACTGGTCCCATATGTCCCCCTCTCCTCTTGGCAACTTTAAACTATTTTTAGTGCTGAACTAATGCTAAACTTGAGATTGCCAAGGTAAGCGTGCATGCTAACAAAGCCAAAAATCCCCAAAGAAATACATGGTTACCTGCAACATGCACTCTTAAAACTTGGGAGACAATTGCCAGTGTGTGTTTCAGCATAAGAGGCAATTAAGCTTTCTATTACCTGCACACTGCTTCTACGTGCACAGAAGTGTCTTGTGACTGAAAAGGTCTTTTGAGTCCATTTTGAGAAAGAGAAATATATACCATGTTTCCCCGAAAATAAGATCGGGTCCTATATTAATTTTTGCTCCAAAAGAAGCATTAGGGCTCATTTTCCACTTAGATCTTATTTTGGAGAAAATATGGTACTAAATGCGTCCGTCTGGCTGATGATCTTAACTGAGGCTTATTTTAGGGAAACAGGGTATACATCTTTCATATAAATGATAAGAGTTTGTGTAATCTTCCAATACAGAAATATATGCCACGTTTTGTTTGAATATTGTCAAAAGGGTTTTATTCAGGCTAGGATCTCACCATTTTTCTTTTTAATTGTTTGTTTAAGGACACTTCTGGATAGAATGGAGAGGGGTACACTTGAAAAACAGGTGTGTAAATGCATAAGTGACCATTGGTGATCTGCTACTTAGTTATTGGATCTGAACAACATGGCCCCACAAGTATTATAGATGTGGCTTAGGCAAGCCTGAATTTAATAATAATTTAATAATAATAATAATTATTATGAAGATGGTAGAGGACAGGAAGACCTGGAGGAACGTTGTCCATGGGGTCGCGATGGGTCGGACACGACTTCGCAATTAACAACAACAACAACAACAACAATAATAATAACTGGAGAAGATAAAAAAATACAAAGACCTACAAATAGAAATAGAAAGACTGTGGCAAAAGCTAGCAAGGGTAGTACCAATAGTAATAGACTCCTTGGGTGCAATCCCAAAACAACTGGAGCACCACTTGAACACCATTGGCATTGGCAAATTCGCTATTAGTCAATTGCAAAAGGCAGCCTTACTAGGAACTGCTTCCATCCTGCGACGATACCTGTAATACCATCAAACATTCACATCTGCCTATCCCAGGTCCTGGGTAAGGACTCGATAGGTAGACAAAATCTGGCCGACTGTGCGATGATCCATAATAATAATAAAATAATAATAGTGTGACTGGATGGTGGATTTTTTGCAGATTTTGCAAGCTGCCTGGAATACTTATGTGTGAATCAGACAGTTACATAAATTTGTTTAAATAAATAAATAAATAAATAATCCTGTCATTTTGGGTGTGTATTAAACTCAATGAGGCTTAGTTCTGAGTACGTATACTTTAGGATTGGGTTGCAGTGTTTAACATAGGTTGGCTTTTACTTGGCAATTGATGTCTAGAGCCATCTGTTGTACTCTCTAAATGTAACTGTTCACCCATTGAATTTTAAAGTCATCTAAGCCATCACTCCATGTTGACACTAGTGTGGATAAAGATGGCAGTTTCCCAGTCATTCCTCCTGAATTTGCCACTTTCCCTCACTTGTCTCCATTTCTTCTGGATCCTGTAAGCCAATCTGTTGTCTTCAGGAACAGGAGGCACCCTGGTTTTCTGCCCACATAGAAGTAATTCAGAACCACTCTGGCTTCTCTGTGTAGAGGGAGAAAAAGACAGTTGTAATAATCAATGGTCTTGATCCCAGCCTGTCCTATACCTGTGATTTCTAGATGACTGACAACTTGAAATGTCCAAATATATGCTACAGTATTTAGAAAAAAGCAGTATTTTGAACCTTTTTGGTAGACATTTTTATGACATACTGTAGTTCCCACATTGTGCCAAACTGTGAATGACCAGAAAATTATTTCTGGAATAAATCACAATGGCTGGATTCACAAAAAATTGAAGGGAAAATATGGCTTGTTTATAACTTAATGTGTGAAGTGTATTGAGTCAAGTACACAAACCATGTTGTACAGTTTTATGTATTTTGTCTATTATTCCTATGGGATCTTTTCAGAAGAAAAGTTTTGCTACAACCAGTTGTGACTTATTAAATATACCAATATTAACAAACATGGCTTGTAGAGGTTTTGTATACTGCAAGTATATTTGTATCAACCAGATGAATTGATAAAAGCCTCATTCCCAAACAACATTAAAGCATGCATTCAGCTCATAGATCATAACTAAACCCAAATTAAATGTCATATATTAAGCCCAACACCACTTGCAAAATTTAGGAATACTAGGACTGGAGAACTTTTTTTAATTATAGCTACTAACTACTAAGGTTAATGGCTACTAACACTAATTGGCAGAAATACAAAATATGTTCCAGGATTCCCTATCATAGATAGAGAGGGAGCTAAAACTGGTGACCTAATTAGGAGTTCACAATTAAGTTTGCTCTAATTTGCTAGTCACATATTCCTTCAGGAAGAACCTCCATTCCACGAATTGGAATTTGAGATACAAATAAAATGATAATGCAACATGTAAATTAAAATCTTTGAAGCTTTATGATCATTTTAAACATCCTTTCCTCATGCTCAGACGTCAGTATCGTCATTTGAAAAGCCTCTTTGGTTTAAAGATATGTATCAACCTCTGGAGGAAATAAGGAAAAAAGACATGATTGATAAATTACATGATGAAGAGTCCTCAGAAAAGGAAAACATATACAATTGGGCTAGTGCAAGGTATTGTCTCTTCTCTTCCCTTCCCTTCCCTTCCCCTCCCCTCCCCTCCCCTCTCCTTTCCCTTTCCTTTTCTTTTTCCCTTTGGCGCATATTTCAAGAAAGAAACTGAAAAAAAATATGATGATGATGATGATGATGCATTCAGTCATGTCCAACTCTTGGTGATTCTATGGGCCAATCCTCTCCATATCTTCTGATCTTGCAATAACTTCTTTGAGTTTTTGTCTGCTCTGGCTAATGTCAGATTTGATGGTGTCCAGCCACATGTTCTTTGATGACCTGACTTCCTTTTACCACTAACTCTTCCAAATACCTTTGCTTTCTCCAGTGAATTCCCCTGCATGACATGGCCAAAGTAAAATTATAGAGGGAATAGTCCCATTTTGTAAGTTAGAGGACATCTTTATTTTTTTCATTACAAAATTCTTGGGACAAATTTGGATTTGTTCAAATTTATATTACTGCAATGCACTTTACATGGGGCTGTCCTTGAAGATCATTTCAAGTGCCCTTGAAGGCACTGGTCCAAAAACAGTGGCACGTGCAGTATTGGGTGTTCCTGTGTTTGCCCATGTTACACTTCTGTGGTAGGAGGTGTGCTGTCCCCGTTTCCTTCTGGGTGTAATTCAAGGTGCTGGTTGTCACTTTTAAATCCCTACATGGCAGGGACCAGGATATTTGTGGGATCACTTCTCCCTGACAGTATCTGCCCATCCTACCAGATCAGATGGGGTAGGTATGTTCCAGGTCCCTTCCCTGAAGTCTTGCCCTCTAGTGGGAGCTTGGAAGTGTGCCGTTTCCTGTGGCTGTGCCTACCTTACGGAATACTCTTCCCCAAATGATTCAGCAAGCCCTCAGTCTTTTAGCCTTTTGGAAGGCTGTCAATACCTGAGTTTTTACCTGGGTGCAGGGATGGAAGAAAGAATGTTTGAAGCTGATGGTGGTACATCCCAATGGGATGACTGAGAAGACGGATTTTTGTTCTCATTTTAGGGTCTTATAGTTATTGGTTTCATTGTTATGAGCCACCCAGAATTATGGGCAGCCAGGCAAATGTTGAGAAGAATATAATATAATATAATATGGTATGGTATGGTAGGGTAGGGTAGGGTAGGGCAGGGCAGGGCAGGGCAGGGTAGGGTAGAGTGTAGAGTGTAGAGGAGTGGAATGGAATGGAGCAGAGCAGAACGGAACGGAGCGGAGTGGAACAGAACAGAACAGAATAGAGCTGGAAGGGATATTGGAAATCTTCTAGTCCAGTCCCCTGCTCAAGCAGGAGACCCTATATCATTTCAGACAAGTGGCTGACCAGTCTCTTCTTAAAAACCCACAACGTCTGAAGGCAAGCTGTTCCACTGGTTAATTGTCCTTACTGTTAGGAAGTTTCTCCTTAATTCCAGGTTACTTCTCTCCTTGATTAGTTTCCATCCATTATTTCTTTGTCTTGCCTTCTGGTGCTTTGGAAAATAAATTGACCTCCTCCTCTTATGGCAGCCTCTCAAATACTGGAATACTGCTATCATGTCCCCCCTAGTCCTTCTTTTCTCTTCTTCCATTCTCAAATTCTGCAATAGTTCTTCATATGTTTTACTCTCCAGGCCTTTAATCATCTTAGTTGCTTTTCTTTGCAAATAAACTGAATAGAGGTAAAAGTGTGGCATTCTATAGAACTTTTTCTTCCATCGAAAAAAACCACAACAATACTGCAAGAATTAATAATGTGTGAAACTGTAGATGTTGCCTTTGCAGACTGCAAACTTTGGTTGTTCTATTCATACACTGTTTCTATAGTTTGCTGGGGATACTAATTTGCTTTTCTGGCTGTGGCTGTTTTCTCTGAACATAGGCAGAGGAAATGTATGTAATATTGTTTTGAAAATAAGTTTGTTTACAACCTTCTTATACAAAAACTGTACATTAAAACTAACCATACAAGTTGCAAAAAAAAAATTACACCTTATTGTTCTACAACAAACTCTGTAATTTCTGCTCTTCTTTACTTATCAGACCTCCAGAAATCCCTGAGCTTATTCCTGTGGAAAAACTGTAAGTAACTACAAAACAGTTACTAATATTTGTGTGTTAAATTTATATTTACTGACAAAGAATTAAAGGGAGATTACTTTACTAATATTGTTTACCTGTTTAAAATTTCAAGCACCACAGCAATTCTTCTGCATTTTTGTTGAAATAAAATTATTAGAAGAGTTGTTTCCAACATAATTGAATTAACTGAGCAGAGTTAAAGGTATTGTAAGAACAGTTATGGTACTTCATTGAATGTTTTAAATTTTGAATATATTAGGTATTTTATACTATGTATATAGGGGCCTATGACCTGCAATACAGTGCTTTATTTTTCAAATGTAACTATATTTTCCTCATATTTTAGCAATCCAAAAGTGAGGATAAAATTAAATTAACATTTTAGAAACAGCTACAATTGATAGAGATCCAGTTTGATGCCGTGTTTTAGGCACCAGGAGAGAAACCAGGAGATGGTGAGTTCTAGTCTCACCTTATGCCAATTGGGTGACCTTGGATCAGTCACTTTCTGGGAAGGAGGGAATGGCAAACCACTTCTGAAATCTTTCCAAGAAAACTGCAGGGACAAGTCCAACCAGTTCCAGGAGTGAACATCAATATGATGTGTGAACAGATGTGCCTTTAACGAGTAGAAGCTTTCAGGTTCAGCATCAGTCCTAAAGGAACTGCAATAGAAATCCTTTATATTTGACTTTATCATACCATTAATACTCATGTCATTCAAACCTTAATGTTGATTTTAATAATCATTTTATTAGACGCGCCATATTAAGAGTTTGGAATAAATATAAAACAAGTTTTTTTACAAAATTGCCCCTATGGGTGTCCCCCAAGAAACTTTTTTTTAGAAAAAAAATGGTGGTGAAGCCGGACTAGTGGATGTATGGTAAAATGGTATCTTTCAATTCTGGAGACCCCATCCTCAAGTCTAGGGAAGAATTTACATATTAACAAATGAAGAATGGTTTACATATTAACAAATGAAGAAAAGATTTAAGCTAGACAAAAAAAGGCCATGGTTTTTAGTTTGTTAATAATGAAATCCGACTTCCGGTGGTGTCGCGATGTGAATGGCGGCTATCAGATATCAGCTGTTCCACGGTTTAAAACCTCCTTCCTGGGCTAAAGGAAGGAGGGGAGTTTTACCCTGAATAGTGGTAGAGCCTCTGAAACCCCCCAAAAAGTTTTTGGGGGGGGGGCGAAAAGAGTGCTCCCATGGAGTTCAGGGAATCTCCGCTTCTCAGCTGTCTTTGTTCCTTGTCGTTTGGGACAAAGCAAGACACCGCTCCCACCTCCACGATTAAAGAGAACTGGTGAGTTATTTTAAAAAAAAGCGGACAAAGCTGATCGGGGAATCTTTACTTTTTAGATTTATTTGGACTTTAATTTTAAAGAATTATTTTCACTTTCTCTTTTTTTTGGTTGAGAGGGAAAGTAAAATGGCGATGTGAGGCTTTTTTTTGAATGCTTGAAAGGAAACGGAACGGATTTTGTTACTTTGTTACTTTTTCTTTTTTTCTTTTTTTTGCTTTTTATTATTATGGTTTTTTGAAAGAGACTTGGGTTTAGTTATTTTCCCTCTCTTTTGTTTATCTTTTTATTTTTGCTAGGGATCTCTTTGTACTTTTTTTTTTTAAGAAGGAGGAAAGAAAAAAAAATTCTTTTGTTTAAAATGGCTTCAAAACATCAAGTTTCCACAGTACCTAAGATGGCTTCTTCTCCGGCGATATTACCAGCCCAACAAACATCTTCTCCTCCTATACAACCACTCACGGTAAAAGACTTGCAAGATGTCATGGGAAATGTTATATCTCAAATTAGAGGAGAAGTGAAGGAGATTTTAGTGGAGAATAACAATATTTTGAGGCAAGATATAGTTTTGGCCCTAAAAGGACTTGCTTCTGTTGTTGAAAAGTTGGATTCTTGTGTTGAAGAAGTAGTAGATAAAGTGGATATATTGGAGGAAAAGTTTGAAGGAATGGAAAAAAAGATGGAAATTTCACAAGATGAAATTGTTATGTCTCAATACAGAGAGATGGAGTATGCTTTAAGAATCAGAGGCTTGAGGGAAAATACGCAAGAAAACGTGAGAGAGATGGTGGCAAATGACTTTGCTGTGATTTTGGACAGAGAAAAGGAGGAAATACTCGGAGAAATTGAAAAAATATTTATAGTTAATTCTTGGGTGGCAAAACAGAGAAATTTGCCAAGAGATGTGGTAATTTATTTTGGGAAAAGATCTTTATGCAATGAAATTATACAAGCTTTTTACAATAAGAGATTTCAGATTGCTGCACAAGATGTAATAATTTTAAAGGAGATCCCATCTAAAATTCTAAGAAGAAGAAAAGAGTTTGCTTTTTTAGCAGATGAACTTAAAAAGAGGCAGATGCCATTCAGATGGGATATTCCGACTGGAATTGTGGTGAGTCACGCAGGGACACGTTATAGACTTAATACTGTTCTTAAAGCAAGAGAGTTTTATACTTCGGTCCTGGGAGCGCGCTCATCACCACCTATAATGTTGAAAGTTTTGGAAGAAAAGGAGGTAGAACAGCAGTCTGAAGAAGCTGTATTGATGAAAGCTGGGAAAATACAGACTGAGTGGTACCAACAAGCTGAGATGAAGGAGCAGAGAATGACTCGAGCAGCACATAAGCGTAAGGAAAAGGAACAACAGAAGAAGGAGGTTAAACAAGTTTTACAAGAATTTGTTTCTGAGCCTGTGGGAGGAGCAAGACCTAAGAGATCATCGGTGCAATCCTCGATGGCAGATCTCCAAGTAGTCTTCTCTAGGCTAATGGATGGAGGAGATGGCAAAGCTCCTGACCTGGAATGTTAACGGCCTTAATTCTCCACAGAAAAGGAAGAAAATATTTCATTATTTGAAGCAACATAATAATGATATTATTTGTTTGCAGGAAACCCATATTATTTCTAAAGACCAAAAATATTTAGTTAATGCCCGATTGGGATCTCATTTTGTATCCTTTGCTTCTGGGAAAAAAGGGGGTGTAGTTATTTATGTTAAGCAAAATTTATCAGCTTCTTTACTAGATTCCGATCCTGGAGAATAGCAGCGGTTAAAATGAATGTTTTGCCAAAGTTTCTTTTTTTATTTCAAATGATACCTATTTTGAAGAACGAGGCAAGTTTAGATGAATGGCAGAAAGGTATTAATAAATTTATTTGGGCAGGGAAAAAACCAAGAGTTAAATTTAAAATTATACAACATGTACGAGAGAGAGGTGGATTCAAGGTACCAAATTTCAAATTGTATTATGATTCTGTGGTTTTAACACTGATTAGTGATTGGATTAATTTAACAAATGTAGATATACTCCTTTTGGAGGGGTGGGATTTATTATATGGATGGCATGCTTATTTAATTTATAATAAGAAGGTGGATAGGGCTTTTAAGCCTCATATTTTAAGAATTTCTCTACTTCGAGTTTGGAAGAAATATTATAGAATAGACTCAAGAATTCCATTATGGGCTATCCTGGGGCATGAAATAGAAGGAATAAGGAAAGGAGTGAAGATGGATAGTATTTCTTATAAACAATTACTTAATTGGGATGGGAAGAATTGGCAATTAAAATATATAGATGAATTAGCACAAGAAAATATTATTTATTCGTGGTTTCAGTATAGACAATTATTGGAAAGGTGGAAGATAGATTATAAAGTGGGTTTGATTAGAGAGGATGAAAATTTGTTGAAACAAATTAAAGATCAAAGTCCATCTCATAAAAAGAATTTATGATGTATTAGTGGAGTTGGATTCAGAAACAGAATTAGTTAAAAATCGCATGGTTAAATGGGCTCAAAATTTGGATGAGCCGGTTTTATTAGAAACATGGGAGAGGAATGTTAAATTCATGCAAGCTCAAAATTTACGGGAAAATTTTTATAAAGTGTTTTATAGATGGCACCTTGATCCACAAAAGATGTCTGATATGTATTCAAATTTGCAACCTAAATGTTGGAGATGTGGTTGTTTGGATGCAATGTATTATCATATTTGGTGGTCATGTAAAAGTATAAAAGCTTTTTGGACAAAGATATGGTGGAATATTCAAAAATTTTTTAAGAGAAGGCTAAAATTCACTCCACAATTGTTATTGTTAGATATTATTGTTGATTGTAATGATAAAGAAATTATTTTAATGTTAAATTTAATTACAATGGCAAGGTTGTTGATAGGACAATATTGGAAGAAGGAATTTTTGCCTACCTTGGAGGAATGGTTTTTTGAAGTTTCTTATTTATCTGAAATGGCAAAAAGTTCGGCTTATTTGAAAGATCAATCGCAAGAGAAATATCTCTTGGTGTGGAAAAGATGGATAAACTTTATATAGTATAAGTATGATATTAAAAGATATTATTTAGCTTTTGAATAATTTATGTTTAAAGTTTAAAGTTTAAGATAATAAGTATTTTTTATTATATATATATATTGGATTTTTTATTATATATATATATTGGATTTTTTTTTAAATGTAACTTTTGTTTGAGGTTTACTTAAGTTTAAATGTTTTGTATTCTTAGTTCTAGTTAACCCTGTATTCAGCTCTGGGAAGAGGGGGGGAGGGTTTTTGGGAGGGTAGGGAGGTAGTGAGAGAGGGATTTTATTGTAAAATTGTAAAACTTTTAATAAAAAAAATGAATTGGAAATCCTACTATGTGGTAGTGATGATCATATAATTGCCAAGGTCTATAAAATGTTATTAAAATTGAATTTGGAAAATGAACATGTAAAACACCATATGATCCAGTGGGCAAGGAATTTTGGGTACAATGTGATGTTTGAACCATGGGAGAATATGTGGATAAAAAGTTTTAAATTGACATTAAATTATAGCCTAAAAGAAAATTTCTACAACATGATGTATCATTGGTATTTAACACCAGTTAAGTTATCTAGAATGTATAGAACAGTGGTTCTCAATCTGTGGGTCGGGACCCCATTTGGGGTCGAACGACCATTTCACGGGGGTCGCCAAACAAGGCTGTCCGCCATTTTTCCCCCTTTTCTTTGGCCACGCCCCTGGCACCCGTTGATGTATAAGTGGTTGGGGGTCACCACAACATGGGGAACTGTATTATGGGGTCGCGGCATTAGAAAGGTTGAGAACCACTGGTATAGAAGTATTTAAAATGAATGTTGGACATGTGATAAGGCAAAGAATATTGGGAGTAGGATTCATATATTAATGAAGAAAATTCTTAAAGTGAACATAAACATTAAACCAGAAACTTTCCTTCTGGCCTAATGGAAAGAGAACTGGGAAAAAAATTTGGAACTCTGATTTTATATATGGTGACTGTTATATCCTGGGCCGACAGGCACAGGCTGCAGCGATTGGCCGGGCAGGAAAAGATCCCTTGCAATGATTGGCCAGCAGGGTACTGTGCAGGGGGGCTATAAAAGGGGGCTGCACCATTTTGCAATCTGTTCTGTTGGTGTTTGCAATAAAGAAGGACTGTGTGACCGTGCTTTGTCTCAATGCCTCTTCTTCAAGAACAGAACTGTTAGAGAATTTTAATTTCTCTATTAGTGAAAAATAAATCAGAAGCTTTCACAGTTGACTGCATTTAGCTGATTCAAATAACTTTATATTTATATAAAAATATTTACAATACCATTCTTCTTTACAGCAACATAGCTTAATGAAGACTTCTTACAGAGACAGACCAGAGACAAAACATTTTCTTCCCATTGGCTGACTGAGTTACCACATGACTTTTCCTGTTCATGAATATTCCAGCAAGAACATTGGCAATGAAGGTGGGATGCCTGCAGGGGAAATGAAGTAAGAAGCTAGGCTGACTCACCACGGGAGGCTTGCAGCTTGGAGGAGGGGTGTCTGGCGATTGCGACTCGGCCTGTCAGCACAGAAATGCTGGAGGTGAGCTTAGTGAAGGGGGGCCCTTCTCAAACCCTGCAGCAAGAGGTGTGGACGAAGTTCCTGGGCTGCAACGATGGCGAAGATAGGCCGGCTGTCGAAGTTTGACACAGTTCATCCAGAACGATGGAGCTCGTACGTGACCCGGGTGGACAACTACCTCCGGGTGAATCAAATGCGCGAAGACGGCCTCAAAGCTGCCACGTTGCTGTGGGGGGGGAGGGACAAGAGACCTTCGATATTGAGGAGAATCTGGTCGCCCCAGCACCACTGGAATCAATCACCTACACTGACTTGAAGAGGATGCTTTAAGAGCATTTCGAACCCAAGCTCTCAGTGATTGCCTGGTGACACGCGTTTGAGCAGAGGGACCAGAGGCCTGGTGAGTGTGCTGCAGAATTTGTTGCGGCCTTGCAACAAGCAGCTAGGCCCTGCGAATTCAAAGACTTGGAAGAGATCGGCTGGTCTGTGGCCTCGGAAGCCGGAAGTTGCAGCAGAAGCTCTTCGCGAAGGAAGGCCTCACGTTCCAAGATGCCCTGAGGGAAGTTTCAGCTGAAGAAGCAGCAGGCAGAGCTGTGAAGGCCTTGCGGCTTGCCAAGCCCCCTCAAGTTCCAGCCACCGTCCATCAAGAGGTCGCTCACGAAGAATCCAAACAGGATCCAGAATCGGAAGTGGACCAGCTGCATCAGGCTCCGGAGAGAAGGCCTCACAGAGGGAAGGCCCAGCCAGCATCATCCTCTAGGTGTGTCGGGTATGGAGGCCGACATCGCCACGCAGACTGCCATTTCCACTCCGCCATCTGCAGGGTCTATGGTAGGCAAAGCAACATTGCTCAGTTTGTTTGGGTCGCCAGAAGTAACGTTACCCAGAAGAATTGCCTTAGAAAGGAACCAGAGTCCACAGCCAGGTGGGCTTCTGTGCATCACGTAGGAGCATTTTTAGAACAGAGGTCCACAGGCCACTTAGGAAGAAGTTTCACATCAACGTGAAGTTGCAAGGGGTCCCCTTGTTGATGGAGCTGGACACAGGGTCCGCTCTATCGATCATCTCCCTAGACACCTTTAACAAGGTCTGCAGCAGAAGCGGCCTACGGGTCAAACCTCATCCTCACAGATTTCCAAAATTCCAGAGTCAACGTGAGGGGAGATGCCACGCTCATGGTGCAGTGGAGGAATTTTGAGGGGCTGCTAGATGTAGTTGTGGTTGGGGGAGACTGCACGAGTCTGATTGGACTCGATTGGTTTGAAGCCCTTGGGATTCAGGTGACTGGAATAAACAGTGCAAACAACAGGCCTGGCAGGGGTCTGCAAGGAGTTTGCAGATGTGTTTAGTCCAGAACTTGGCTCCTACAAAGGCCCTCCTATTTCTCTGAGGCTAGACCCAGCTATAGCCCCCATTAGAATCAAGGCACGCAGGGTGCCCTTTGCCCTAAGGGGTAAAATAGATGCAGAGCTGGATAAACTGATTCAGTAGGGTATCTTAGAGCCTGTGGACAGCAGTCCATGGGAAACCCCCATAGTTACCCCACTGAAGGCCAATGGTGAAGTCCGAATCTGTGCGGACTACAAGTGCACACTTAACAAAGCACTGCAGCAGCATTCATACCCGATACCTGTGGTCAGCCACATTCTAGCCTTCCTCAAGGGGGGGACGACAGATCTTTGCTAAGCTTGACCTGGCTCGGGCCTATCAACAATTGCCAGTTGATGAGGCAACAGCTGAGGCCCAAACTATAGTGACTCACAGGGGGCATTCAAGGTAAAAAGATTGCAATTTGGAGCAAACGTGACCCTTGGCATTTTCCAGAGTTTAATGGAGCGAATGCTCTGGAATATCCCTGGTGTTTGCCCATACTTTGATGATATCCTCATCGCTGGGGACTCAGCTGATAATTTAGCCGAAAGGCTGAGAGCCGTTTTGCTACGTTTCCGCCAAGCAGGGCTGAAGCTTAAGCAAGACGCTTAAGATTGGGGTTAGCTCCACTGAGTTTCTAGGATTCTGCATTGATGCTCAGGGCATCCACCCTGCTGAATCCAAGCTGCAAGCAACTCAGCAGGCCCCAAGTCCCAAATCCAAGGGTGAACTTCAGGCCTTTCTGGGACTGTTAAACTTCTACCATGCATTCCTTCCCCACAAGGCTGCAGTGGCTGAGCATTACACTGGCTCTTGGACAAACAGGCCCCTTGGCAGTGGACACAAGTACATGAAAAAAGTTTCAAAGAGGTCAAGGCCTTGCTCTCTTCAAATGCAGTCCTAGCGCATTTTAATGAGAAATAGCCGGTGTGCATTGCCTGTGATGCAGCCCCTTATGGGATTGGGGCTTTGTTAAGCCACTTGAAGGCTGATGGGACACAAGTCCCAATAGCATACTACTCTAGAACCCTATCATCAGCTGAACGCAATTATGCACAGATAGATAGTGAAGCCTTAGCCATAGTGGCTGGCATAAAGAAATTCCATGACTTCGTATACAGCCGCCATTTCACAGTCTTTACAGACCATAAGCTACTGCTGGGGTTGTTCACAAACCCCACACATAATATCCTCACGAAAGCTGAGGTGGTCCATCTTCCTGTGCATATGACCATACACTGGTTCAAAAGTCAGGCAAAGACATGGGCCATCCAGATGGTCTCAGCAGGTTGCCATTACAGCAGGTAGAGGCAGATCCAGCACCTGCCAACCGCATCCTGTCCATTCAGGACTTGCCCGAATCTCCCCTCAATGCTAGGGAAGGATGCCAAGGAAGCGCTAAAAAGAACAACGACTGGTGATTGGCATCATCGGCAGGGAGACTTTTTGCTCTGCCAACACACAACTCCATGCACTTCAATGGGCCTGAGATGGGAACGCTGGCTAACCATGAAGCTGGACCGCCTCCATCCAGACCGGGCAGCTGCAGAAATAGCACAACCCAAGCCCCCCACACAATCAGCAATCGGTGACAAAGTTTGGGCGAGGAACTATGGTCAAGGGGCACCATGGGTGGTAGCTGTGGTTTGTAAGGTATCAGGGCCACAGTTGTATGAGGTGGCCCTGGAAGATGGTCGTGTGGTTCGGTGCCACATCAACCAATTGCAACAGCAGCAGGCTAATCAAACCCTGACCGCTGACAGTGAGGAGAACCGGTGAGTGCCAGGTGACTGCAACACACCTGAGTCCCGATTCTTGTGAGACTCGCAGGGAGAGGCAAGGTGACTTACGCATGTCCAAGTCACCACAAACTTCAGAGACTATGTCAACAGAAAGGGATTTGTTGACAGACTTGTTTCCCAGACTGTCAATGGGTGATGCAAGCACCAGTCTATCCAGCCAGGACATCCTGAGAGGCACCGGTCTACCCAGCCAGAACGTCCAGGAAGGCACCAGTCTACCCGAGGCGAGCAGCTCTAGGAACCCTGATATACCCGGCTTATCAAAGGGACTGGTAGACCAGGAGCCTCCAACGGCACTACAACGATTGGGGCAAGCGCGAAATCCGCCTGCCTACTTACAAGACTATATACATTATTGTGATATGTGATTACCTAGGGGGAAGGGGTGTTGTGTATTGAACCATTTTACAATGGCAGTTATAAAGCAGTTAAATGATTATGTTTAAACAAGTCTCTAACCGTTTGTGTATTGTTACAAGCCAGCACTTGAGGTGGCAAATAGTGCTTTAAATTCATTGGCTGCCACCTAGCAGCAGTCCAATATAAATAGAAGCCAAGCGGTTGTTAGAATCGCTTCTGTGTTGATTCAAATAAAGAGTTGTTAACCTTCCGACTACTCAATGCTTCACCAATCCCAGTATACAACAGAATGTATATTAAAAAAAACAGTTGCAGCTCACAAATTGAAAAATCCTAATCAGAATACTACCTTGCTCATAGACTTCATACTTTATGGTCCTTGACATCTTAAGCTAAATCAGTGTTTCTCAACCTCAACAAATTTAAAATGTGTATATTCTGATTTCCCAAATTCCCCAGCCAGCACTGGGGAATCCACTTGTTAAGGAGGAGAAACACTCAGAGGGAGGGAGGGAGGTCAAATTTTGCTAATCTGCTTTTTAAAACCTGCACCTATCTGAGCTAACTTGCAATGCAGGTAGGACACAAAGGAAGGAGATCCTTACAGATACTCTCAAGCTTCTCTCTTTCATAATGAAAACAACAGTCATTTTGTGACTATAGTTATGCAGCTGGGATTTAAAAGAGACAATTTCACAAACAGAGCTTATATACTCTATGTCCCCTCCCACCATAACTGGGCGTACCGGATATCTGGAAAGATCCCAGTTATGAATTAGACATGAAGGTATCACAGACTCTTCATCTTGGTGGCAATTGTCACAAAAATAGAGGCCAGTGAATGAACACAGCTTAGGTTTCACAAAGTAGAAGCCAATCTGCCTGGAGCAGCCTGGAAAGGAAAGACAAAATGTTAGGGATATCTTAAAATGCCAGAATCTGACTCCTGGTTATTGGAGAAGCTTTTGCATTTAAACAGCCTATTCCCCAATTGCTGTCTCCAAAGAAGTCAGTTTTCCGTTTCCACAATCCATTTGCTGATTAGGCCACTGCCTATAATAACAGGAAGCTATTAGAGTTGAACCAAAGTTGTCAAATCAGCTATTGCTCAGCCTTAGTCTCTAGATCTGTGTTTCTCAAGTATGGATGTGCCTGTGTGTGTAATATGTGTACACACACACACACACATACACACGCACGCCTCCTGCCTTTATTACACATCAATATATTTTTATCTATTGCTCTTTATTTTTAGCAGAAAGAAAGGTCAAGACCAAAACTGTTTTAGAACAGAACTATTTGTTATTCTGATTTTAGTGGATAGAAATATAATAACTGTTCTACTCTGTGGCTGGAAGGAAAGATAGATCTCTTCAGAAATCAGGAAATGTGGCCTGATCTTTGGCTTTATTATCAGATTTACTACGAAAGATATAATCTTTAGCTTTCCTTTGGTTCACAAAACTATCTTAGGAGTAAAATGGATTCCCGTATTTTCTGGCCAATAAAAATTCCTGCATTTCATTGTGAGAAGCTCACAGGCACTATCTTGTTTCTAGACTGAACTCTATACTGAAGGATTCTTGGACATTTCCCAGTTATTCAAATTGCAAAAATTGGATATTTTTGAATAATTACAGATACAGGAATAGCCCAATGTAAGCAAGGAAATTCATTATTCATTCATTCAAACAAACAGAGAAAAGTGCAGTCAAGTCAACAAGTAGATTAGTCTATGGTCTATTTAGAGATGACAATGAAGATTATGAATTAGAGAACGATATCAGCAGCTGGCTTCACAAACTGCATTTGCTCATAAGACCTGCCTGTCACACATTGTCTGACCTTCCTACATCTTTCTTCCTGTCTACTTGCAACCTCTGAACATTTAATAGACCAGCTTTTCACTGAGCCAGAGATGAATTTATGCTAATTAGAGATTCACAAACAAAATCACTTCCAATAATCTATGCATGCGCCTCTAAAATTTTTCAAGCTTTACTTTACCATCTTCTTGGGCAAATAGCCCTGAAAATAAAGTGTGGTTTTGGCATTCAAAATGAATCAATTACAAAAAAAACAGAACAATCAGACATTTAAGGATTGCCCCCCTCCCCTTCAGTTATTCCAGCTTAAGAATTTCTTGTTATTTCTATTAGTTAAATTAATATTTAGTCATTAGAAGACTGAAGAGATCTAGTGAAACAAAGGCTTATGGTAATAATGACTTGTTTAAGACTTACGTTTTTCAATGACTTACCACTGCACAATTAATCTGAAGGGGCGTTGACTTACCTGAACGCCTTTTCTCAGCACGGAGATGGATAATCCACGCAGTGGGTTGAGACTGTATTCCTGGCCAATCAGATCAGTCAGCCAAAGTTGCCACGCCCTGTCCTGGACCATGATTCTCCAGTCTTGACTCGAGCGCAGCCATTGACTGACAGTAAGATGTTTTGGCTCCACTAAATATACCCTATTATCCTAGTCTATAAGGGTGGGTGTGGATTATCCATCTCCGTGCTGAGAAAAGGCGTTCAGGTAAGTCAACGCCCCTTCTCCAGCACTGGAGATGGATAATCCACGCAGTGGGACATACCAAAGCCTATTGTCCCTTGGGTTGGGGAATAGACTGGTCCCGTGTGTAACTTTGGTCTAGAACCTGCTGGAGAACCCTCCTCCCGAAGGAGGCCTCTGCAGAGGAGTACTTGTCGATTTTGTAATGGCGAATGAATGGAGAGGGCGAGGCCCAAGTGGCTGCCCTGCATACCTCTTCAATAGAAGCCTGCATGGCCCATGCTGCTGAGGTGGCAGCACTCCTTGTGGAGTGGGCCATGATATGCTTGGGGACTTGCAAGGACTCCGCCTGGTATGCCCCAGTGATGCATGCCCTAATCCACCTACCGATGGTAGAGGACGAGATCTTCCGGCCCCTATTAACGGGGTGGAAGGATATGAAAAGCGCTTCCAAGCGTCGGAATTCCGCTGTGCGCGAAATGTAATGTCTTAGTGCCCTTCGTACGTCCAAGGTGTGCCATTGTTGCTCCAGGGTATGAGCTGGGTTTGGACAGAAGTCTGGTAGGACTATTTCCTGTGATCTGTGAAAAAAGGAATTGATCTTTGGAATGAATGAAGGGTCTATTCTTAGGATTACCTTGTCCCTGTGAAAATGACACAGGTCCTTCCTCGTTGAGAGAGAAGCTAACTCGGATATCTGTCGAGCTGACGTGATAGCTACTAAGAATGCTACCTTATGGGTCAGGTAGCGAATGTCACATGTTTTGAGTGGTTCGAAGGGCGCTCTGGTAAGAGCTTGTAGTACTCGTGGTAGTTCCCACGATGGATACCTGTGCACGGTTGGCGGTCTGATGTTCGCAGCCCCCTTGAGGAAGGATCGTATTAAGGGATGCTTGCCCAAGGATTCACCGGGGCTGGCAGAAAGTATAGTTGAGAGGGCGGCGATTTGCCTGCGCAGCGTGTTTGGCGAGAGGTCCCTCTCTAGGCCATCTAGTAAAAATTCTAGGATCTTGGGAACTGTGATCCCTTTGAGTAACAATTCCTGTTTAGAGCACCATGATTGGAAGCTTCTCCACGTGGCCTCGTAGATACGGTTCGTGGAGGGGCGCCTTGATGCCTGTATGACCCTAATTACACCCTGTGAGCAAGCCCCCTTGGCTAAAATTGACCGTTCAAGAGCCAGACGGCTAGTTGTAGCCATTGTGGCTCTGGGTGGGAGATCTCCCCCTGCTTGAGGGAGATCCTCTCCGGAGGAATCCGCCATGGATTCGTGCGGGAGAGACTCCTCAAGTCTGCGAACCAAGGTCTCCTTGGCCAATAAGGGGCCACCAGGATTACCTCGGCCCTTTCCCGCAGAATCTTGCGTACTACCGCCGGAAGGAGAGGTAAGGGTGGAAACGCGTATAGGAGTCCCCTTGGCCATGGGCTCCGTAACGCGTCCGTCTGGTCTGCTCCCCTGGATGGGAATCGGGAGAAGCGAGTTAGGTGGGCATTGGAAGGAGAGGCGAAAAGGTCCACCTGGGGAAGCCCGAAGCGGTGACAGATCTCCCTGAAGATCCTCGGGTGTAGTTGCCACTCCGAGTGATCTATTGTTGATCTGCTCAACAGATCTGCTTGGATGTTTGCCTCCCCCGATATGTGGTCGGCCTTTATGGAGGCCAGATTTTGTTCCGCCCAGGCCCCCAGTAGGAGGGCCTCGGCCGAGAGCGAGCGAGAGTGTGTGCCCCCCTGACGGTTTATGTGGGCCTTGGCTGTCACGTTGTCCGTCAGGACCAGTACGTGCCTGCCTTTTATGCTGCTGTGAAAATGCCTTAACGCTAGGTGAATAGCCCGCAGCTCGAGCCAGTTTATGTTGTGTCGGAGATCCACCGCTGACCAGCGGCCCTGTGTCCACTTGGTCCCCAAGTGGCCTCCCCAGCCGAATAAGCTCGCATCTGTTGTGACTACTACTCTGTCTGGTTCCCTGAAGGGGGACCTCCTGAGGAGAGCTGGAGATAGCCACCACCTGAGGGAGTGTCGTACTCTCAGAGGTATGCCTACCCTTTTCCTGGGATGCACTGATTTGCTGTCTCTGAAACGGGAGCATGAACCACTGCAGTTCTCTTGAGTGCAGCCTTGCCCAAGGAACTATTGCTATGGTCGATATCATCTTCCCTAGCAGCTGGGAGAGGCAGACCAGTGTCACTGACTGACCGCGGCTTACCTGTTTTACGGCTTTCTTTATGCTGCTGAGGCGTTCCCGTGATAGGTACACCTTGCACTCCTTTGTGTCTAACCGCTCCCAGATGGAGTATTCTCGTAGTTGGGGTTAGATGGCTCTTTGGAAAGTTCACCGAGAAGCCGTGGTCCTGCAGCAGTTTTATCACTAACTTTAGGTCCGCCCGAGACTGCTGGGCGGACGATGACTGGATTAGAATATCGTCCAGGTAGCACTGGACTCTGACTAGTACGTTTCTTAGGTGTGCTGCCAGAACCGCCAGAATCTTGGTGAACACCCTGGGCGCTGATGACAGGCCGAATGGAAGTGCCCTGTATTGAAAATGGTGCCTCCTGTAGGCAAACCGTAGAAAACGGCAGTGAGCCAGAGAGATAGGGATGTGCACGTATGCCTCCGTGAGGTCGATCGATGCCAGAAAATCCCCTTTCCTTACGCTTCCAAGGATGGAGCGTAGTGTCTGCATTTTGAATTTGCGGTATTTTATGTAGAAATTTAGCCTTTTTAAATCCAGAACGGCTCTCCAACCCCCGAGGGTTTTGGGACCACGAAGAGGATAGAATAAAACCCCTGGTCTCTCTGGTTCATAGGCACCGGCTCTACGGCCCGTATGTTTAGAAGGTGCTGAACGGCCTCGTTCATGAGCCTTCTCTTTGTTGGGTTTGTGGGACAGGGGCACGGGCGGAAGCGGTTCGGGGGCTTTGAGAGAAATTCTAGAGATAGACCATGACGTATGGTGTTCCTGACCCATACGTCCGTGGTGGTCTCTTCCCACTGGGGAGCAAACCCTGCTAGTCTGCCCCCTATGGGAAGGTCTGGGTGGGAGTCATCTGGTACGGCGGAAGGGGCGGTTGCTCCCCCGAAAGGGCCGTCTTCCCTGCGTTTGCCTATGTCTTGTGTTCTGTCTGTCCCCCTGTCTTTCCCTATCCTGTCTAGCTTGGAAGGGTTGGGAATTTTGAAAGTAGTTGACCCTGGCTTCCGTACGAAAGGATTGTTTCCTTCCCCAGGAGCCGGGTCTCTTGTCCTGCCTTTTAAGCATGTGTTTAAGGACCTTGCGCTTGTCCTTGTTCTCTGTCAGGTATGGCGTTAGTGCCTCACCAAACAGCTTTGCCCCTTGGTACGGAGCCGAAGCCAATTTCCACTTGGATTTGGTATCCGCCTGCCAGTTCTTTAGCCAGAGGATGCGCCTGCTCGTGTTGTTTGCCGCCATTGCCTTGGCTGAAAACCTGGTCGCTAAAAGTGTCGCGTCCAACGCATATTCCGTGGCCGCTACCATTTTGCTGAGTTCCTGGTGAGTGCGTATATCCTCCATGGGAACCCAGCCCTGTAACTCACGGAGCCAACAAAGTGTGGCTCTGGTGAAAAAGGACGCGGAGGTAGTCACCCTGGTAGCCCAAGCTATTGCCTGGTGCGTTCTCCTGTAGTTGGACTCACTCTTTCGGTCCTCGGCTTTAAGAGCCTCAGCAAAATCTCCTGATATGGCCGTGTCCGATATCAGGGGACCTATGGGTTCGTCCACCACCGGCACCTCCAATGTTCCCTCTAGCTCCCTTGCTACGTTAAATAGCTTCCTCTCCGCATTGCTAGGAAGCGGTAGGGAGGTTGGCGCTGCCCACTGTTTCCTTATTGTGTTTAGGAACATGGTCGGGCATGGTATGCGGTGTTGAGTGGTTACCTTTTCGGCGAACGTCGGCTCAGCCTCCGTGTCAACTGTGACAGGCTCCGCTGGTGTCCCATGCCCCAGATGGGCTGTGGCCTCAGCCTTGCGCAGAATGGTAACAAAAAGAGAAGGGTTAAACAGGCCGCTGAAGGACGGCCCTTGAGGTGAGGTGTCCTCCTCTTCCTCAGACATTTGAATCCCTTGTGACGTATCTGGCTGGTCCAGGTAATCTTTCTCGGAGACCGACAAGTCTGAGAAGGAGGAGAGGTCCTGATGGTCCTCCGTTTCCTCCCGATGCCTCGTTCTAAGTCCTAGAGGCTTGGCTTTGGAAGTTTGAGCCCTGGCCTCAAATGCACGGTCCACTGCCTGCGCTATTAGGGTAGCTAGCAGATCCCCCGTCAATGCAGGAGGAGTAACCATTGCCTGCGACCCTGCAGGTGCTGTGGTTAGCATGGTCCTCGGGGTTTCCTGTAACCTCCGTGGGGAGGGGGATCGGGAGAGCGATGAGAATTCGCCTATCCCGCCCTCTGTTTGGGACTGTGATGAGTTCCCTAATGACCAAATGCCCCATGGGGATGTAGGGAGACCCAGCGGTAGATCGGGACCTATCCCCCCATTCTGCCTATTTTTAATTCTGGCCCTTTTCTGGGCTCTGTCGAACTCTTTTTCTAGGGCTTGGTGTCTTCTGATTGCCTGTTTGTCAGCCTTCTTTGATGACTTCCTTGCAGCCTTTCTAGGGGCTGCAGAGGATTCCGAATCCTCTGAAGCAGGTGCTCCAGAGGATGAAGGCGGGGCTCCAGTGGAGGGAATGATTGCTTCCTCCATTCTCCACTAACGCCGGGCCGCGATAGGGGGGACCCAGGTAGTAGGAGAGCTCCAACTTTGAGTAAGGACAGGCGCACTACTGGGGGCGTCTGGAACTCAGGAGCAGACTCTGCAAAATTGTCAGAGTTAGTCACTGTGCACGGATAAGAACAGGCACGCTAATGGGAATGCCTGGAACCCGGCTTGACTATGGTGGGTAAGGACAGGCACGCGACTGGGGATGCCTGGAACCCACCACTAAATCCAGAAGCGTACGGGCCACTAATGGGGGACCCGAAGTCCGGAAGGAGCCAAAGGCAACTAAACACAGTTAGCTATGAAAGGTTCTTATTTACTTTAGATTGAAGACACCAAGTCCTGGAACCGCAGCTATGTGTCTGATTTGAATGTCTCTGAATGAATAATAGATGCTTTAGTACCCCAGTACTGCTTGCCTATTAATTCACTCCAGCGGCTGAACCTATTCTTCACATGGAGCCTTAGATCCCCTGTTTGGACAAAAATATGGCCGCCGCTGCCAGGAGACTACTGCGCATGTGTTAAAAGGAGCAGGAGATTATTGCGCCTGTGCTAAAAAGGCTGCCTGTGCCACGTGCGGTTGTAACAAAGAGCCGCGCGTGCTCCCAGCTGTGCAGACAATGGCGCCTCGTTTAAAAATCCTGAGCAGCCTGGTGAGTGAAAGAGACTGCTCCTTCGCACGCCAGCTGTTTCCCTTAATCAATCTCCCTCCCAGCATGCGTCCCCTTTGTCCTCCGCTCCCCTCGCTAATTGCCTGCCTTTCTGTCTTTCTTTCTTTCTTTTTAACGCGAGGGGTTGCACGAGCCTCCCCGTTTGTTTAAGGCAGCTGCCGGCTGCTGGAAGGTGGTTGGGGTTTGGGTTAGGGAGGGCAGTTAGGGATTTCCCCCTTTTAAGTGGGGGTGGTTTCCCCTGTAGGGAATCTGACTTCCTGAGTCTTACAATTTAGCCAGGAAATTTTTGAGTAATCAATTAAATTGAATTAAATTATCTCTAATTAACTTTTAAACTAAGCAATTTCAGCTACTAGAAGAAATCCCCCCCCAATGGAAAGGAACTATACCTGCCCAGGAGCCAAAGTTGTAGGTCTTTCTGTGTGGCCAGATCAGTCAAGACTGGAGAATCATGGTCCAGGACAGGGCGTGGCAACTTTGGCTGACTGATCTGATTGGCCAGGAATACAATCTCAACCCACTGCGTGGATTATCCATCTCCAGTGCTGGAGAACTTATGTTAACACTGTAATAACAATGACCACCAACATCTTGTGTTCTAAAATCACATTAATCTACAAATGAACACATGGAGAAGTAAAATCCTCAATCTTAGTTGTTTAACTAGAAGGGAAAATACATTATTTAAAAAAGGCTTGACATAAGTTATCTTTTTGCAAGCATCCCATACGTGCCTACCTGCACATATGAAACTTTGGCAGTCCAGGCCTTTCTCCATGGGGATGGCAACCAGATACTGCAGCAAATATCCATTTTCCTTAACAGTATTCTTCAGGATTGCCTGTGAACTGCCATCCAGATGGCCTCCAAGTGTGAGGGCCTCCTCAGCCACTTCCAGGTAGGACATGAGCATCCGGCGGACCAGGTCGCTCCAATCAGTTGCCTCCTCTGTGTTCTCAGCTCTCAACTTCAGCACTGCTTTTGAAGTGATGATCTTGAAGAATGAAGGTCCACCCAAGTTCACATCTGGCAGGATATCTTGGATGGTCTCAATTCCAAAGCTGTTGCTCAGTATCTTTTTATCATTTCTGGCTTTGAAGCATTTCAAGGCTTCTAAGGACAGGGAGAACACCAAAGGGACCCATGCTTTCTCAACCTCCAAGTACAGGACAGATTCCTTGACTGCATCTAGCTCGGGTTTCAAGGCACATGACCAGTCCAACTCAGTTGGGCCAGTTCTACTGTACACCGAGAAGGAAGGCAAGTCACCAGGTGGTCCACCTCCGAAGAAATCCTCAGAATCCTCTGCAGCCTCAGGGCACTCTAGAGTTTTCCACCCTTCATCCTTCTGTAATCTAAACTTTTTTAGGGCTTCATGCAGCCGGTCCAACCAGTCCTCTGCTTCATCCCGGGAGGAAGCCCGAAGACACAATCATTTGTTGGAAAAGACCAGCTCAAAGCGCCCATCACTGTGAGCCCGTCCTAAGGACTCACATCTCAGCAGAGAATAGTTTTCTACACATACTCGCTCCTCACAGTCTACAAAGAGCCGCAATTCTAGAGGTGAGAGCTCACAGAAAAACTCCTTCCAAATGCCCAGAGCTCCTCGACGTTCCAGAGTCACCAATTTCAGCAGACCCCGAAATGGATTGGAAAGACCTACAAGTGGGACAAGAGAGGAATAGCTTTATGCACTCTCTAGCACAAGTGACATTTCTGTAAAGCAGCAAAATGGATGACGCTTCCATTACTATAAATTCTTCAAACCGCCATAGAAATCTCTCCTCCCATTCCACTTCCTCTTTCCTCCCTTAGTCAAAACACAAGTTACCTATTTCTCTCCGATGAACAACACTAAAGCCCTTCAGCTCCCTCCTAGGAGACAGTTTGAGTTTGCTGAGCTCTGCTGAGGATACAGAAAGCTTGCCTCGATCTGGGGCTCTCAATGGCATAGCAGGTTGGGTACTGGTAAGCCTCTCTAGTGAGGTACTGGGAGAACTGGAGAAGCTTTTTTCTGTTTCCTCGGGAGGGGAAGGAAGGTAAAAATCATCCTCAGTGATCCAGCTTCTTTTCTGTTGGGAAATAACAAAAGATAACATTTGTGCTATTACCCAAACAAGCTATTCTTCTGGCTCTGAGTTTACTGAATTCAAGCAGCTGGGCTGATGCGAGAAAATAATAAATTGTCCTTAGCAGGACAGCCTTCTCTTATGGCTGTCATGCATTTACTTTTGACATAGCTCAGATCTAATGGAGCCCAGGCCAAGATGGGAAGCAAGAATAAATGAAAAGAAGGGCGGTGATTAAGAAATGTGGAAAGCGTGGCGGGATGATTCTGAGCTTTACTAGATTTAAATAGAAATAAAATTCAAATTCGATAATAGCAATATTCTTTTGAGAGCTTTTTCTTGCAAGTGACCAGCAAAGCAGCCATCTTCTAATTGAGTATTATATTGAATGACTTGATCTGAGACCTTGCACTCTAACTACAGATCATTATCATTACTGTCTTTGGTTGAACTGATCAGGTTAAAAAAAAAAAAAGATCCAATCATACAATTTAAAGCACCAAGAAAAATGGTCAACTAATTTAAACAATCTGATTTAAAAAATTCAGCCTGTGACAAATCAGATGTCAACACTGTGACAATTAAGAAATTGCAGCCATTTTACCTTTTACTTTATTTGTGCTTTTTCTGTTGCTTGGGATTCTCAGATGTAGAAGGGGTGGGTGGGAGGAATGCTTGAGCTTTTTAAATTAGCCTAAACCAGGGGTAGGCAACCTTGGCTCTTTTATGACTTGTGGACTTCAACTCCCAGAATTCCTGAGCCAGCATAAAAGAGCCAAGGTTGCCTACCCGTGGCCTAAACAATTGCAGTTAGGTGAGCTTTAAGGTCAATTCTAGATAAAGTTTTGGAGGGCTGTAAAGTGGGGAGGATTTTAGATTAATTGGTGAATGTGATTTATGACGGCCTTTCTGGGGTGGGAATTGCAGCTTGTTACTTTGTAACAGAGGGAGGGAACTTTAGTCTTGGGTTCAACTATGTAAGTGCCAATACTTTGTTTCCTGAATAAAATGATCTTTAAGGAAGAAATCCTTGCCTTGAAGTTCTTTTAATTGGTTTCATCTATCGGAACCATGACATCAGCATTTAATTTTTAAAATTCTATTAATTTTGAACAATTTAAACACACACATATATACACAGAAATATAAGCAAACCTGGAATTTTGGTTTTTTTTTCCCCTTAAATTTTCATATTATCAGGAGTCATTTTTAGAGAAATTTGGAAATGGCTGGGAAAATATTAGACACTGTTTTACAAAGGTATTCCATAGTCTTTCTTCTGGATGTGAATGGACTAGATAGGTGATATTTGGGAAAAGTGATCTGGGAAAGGTGACATCACTTATTAAATATGACATACAGATTAGCTCAAAGCCAGGAATAAGGCACTGTAGCTAGAGGAAATGAAGTCAAGGACAGGAAGTTTCAGTGAAGTTGCAGGAAAAGCATTTCTGGAGCTGTAAAGGAACTTCTTGATCAACATCATACATTCGTTGTGAGGCCCATAGCTGTGAATGTGACAGGATTTGCTATTTCTCATCTTTATAAAAAAGTGATAATAACAGTATGATAATACTTTACATGTATGATAAATCTGTACAGGTATAGCAAGTGTCTATTTGCATTTTAGTAGATTTGTTTGTAGTTTTCTTTTTTATCTTGGATTTATGTTAATTTAATTACCTGATAGTGTTTGTTAATCATAGCTCAATAAATACAAATTAAAAAAAAATATGTAGGAGTTCTCAGATCCCCAAACATTGAGTTAGTATCCCATGATAAACAACTTCCAAAGGGCTGCTTCAGGGAGATTCCCCAAAAAATAAAAAAAAAATTAATGCTTTTGGGAGAGTACTGAAAATTAAGGTCTATTTGGCATGCCTCGTGTACAAATTTTGGCAACATAAATAGCCTTCCAGAACTTACTAAACTATGGCAGAAATACAAAGGATGGCCAAGGACCACTTTATTATTTGAGGAGAGCCAAAAGCCTCATTAGACAAAGCAAGCCAGACAAGCCAAGATTTCTCTTTGCTATATTAAGCTTATTTTTTAAAAACCATCCTAAGCTTGTTCTAGAATTACACTAATTCAGGTTCCCCACTTCAAAACAATAGAGAACTAGACTGACTCTTTTGGCAGTTTTATTGCCAATTTTTGGCAATGTGGCCAGAAAGAGCTCCAGAAGCTGCAAAAACACAACAGAACGAAACAAGTAATTCTTACAGGGCAGACCACTGGTGAGATTGGTGAAAGAAGCTGGTCTGTTCCTGGGAGGCTTCCTTCATAACCACTGACTTCATCAGTCCGACTTTTAGCTCCTCTCTTGTTGCAATGAATTTGGGACACATCCACAGGTTTTTTGGTCACAATTATTGTGGTTAGCATAGAGGTCTGTTGGACACTGGTACTACTAACAGATTCTCCAGTCTTAGGTAAATTGGGAAGCTGTGAATTTATCATTATTGCAGGTAGCATGATGTCAACAGGGCCTTTTTCCAGTACAGTATGAGGAAGGTGCACAGTGCAGAAACTGGTAGCAGGGCAGGGGCACTCTGGTGGGGAAGACTGAGAGATGATGTGTGCTTCATGAACTCCTACAGTTTCCAACTTTCTCTGTGTCCTGGTAAATTCTGCTAACACCCTAGAAAGAAATAGAAAAATTTAAAACATTTGCAAGAGAGAGATCATCTCCAGTAATTCTATCTCTTAATGTACCACATGGAGTCCAAAGATAAGGTATCAAAGATGACTGAGGTTAGTCACATATTATTCAGCACATTCAATAACTGTTAACTTGCTCTTTCAAGCATAAAAATAAACTGTTTTAATACATGAATAGAATTGATACATTTTATACTATGTGTTAAGTTGGTCTAAAGGATTAGAACTGACAAGGTAAATATCCATTATACACAGTATTTTGAGAGTGAAGTTTCTAATTGCAGATAAAATATATAGGAAACTGGCCACGAATTCAAATTGCTCCTTAGTTGTGGATTTACTGAGTGAATCATCCAGACAAGACTACAGCTTTCTCAAGCTCTGAAAAGGGTGCCACTGTCAAACCTATAACTGATAAACTCTTATTGTCATATATAAACATTAAACACTTTCAATGTTTAAGTTTGTAGATAACGTAACATGCGGTGAAAAACCCACAAACTACTGATTATACTTCTGTGATGTAACACAAATGCTGAAAAGAAAATCAGAACACTTGCATGAATGAAATGGAAAGATTGTTTGATCAAGACAGCATCTCACATATGGTCAAAGAAAAATCGCAGAAACAGGACTAATGATAGGAGAAGCAACATTCTATTTTAGGCTTGGAAAAAAGGCAGAAAAGATATGCAGGTTGATTTCCCTTATTGACATGCCAACCACATTATTAAGAATCCAGGAATTATTATTTTAGTGTTATGCTGAATTTCACTAAAATTCTGCTTTAATACTTGCAGAGTTAAAATATTGTGTGGTATATCACTTTCACTATCATACTCACTCTTGGAGGTCCTGGTCCAAGTCTGCTGTTGCTGTTGTCATATCCACTTCAGAGTCATTGGAGATGGGCTCTTTCTCCTGAGCAGGGCTGTGAGTGCTGGTAGAATTGGCTGGGAGAAGAATGTCAGAATCCAGGCTGGAAGAGAGCTGTGAGGAACCAGTTGTGCTGATGCTCAAGTTGGAAGCTGTGAGTTTATCTGCCTGTTCACTTTTAGGGGCAGGCAGGATGGCTGGGTGAGCTTCAACTTCATCAGAGCCAGAAGATTGTGAGAGAGAACTAAGTGACTCCTTTCTTTGAGGTTCCAGTCCCACAAGAGGGTCCAACAGTTCCCAGGCAGGGCAAAGGCCTGACAAGGATAAAGGTGTGATGGTCCACTCGTTCAATACTGCTGACTTATACGAGAGGTCAAAGGCCAAAGAAGACAAGCCCTGCAAATAGCTGAGGAGAAATTCAACCTCCTCAGTATCCAGAAGCAGAGCAGATGAATGATAATATTCAAAGAGTTGAGACTTTTCATGAAGCAAGAGTTTTAGATAACACTCCATCAGGCCATCATTCAAAGCCAGCCTCAACCATGCACGACAACGCCCCACATCTGTATTGATGAAGATCAAGTTTTCCAGTTCAGAAATTATGTTTCTGAAAAAGGAGAAATAACCAGGAAGGGGAAAACACAACATCCATTAAAAGGACAGCTCACAAAGGCAAGGGAAAGCAAGGTTATGACTGGTGGTAAAAGTTGGGTTTGATGCATTCTTGTCTGATGAAAACATCAGGAGGTAAAAAGATAAAGGAGACCCTGTGGATTTTACTCCGCTAATCATTGCCAACAATAGCGGGCATCCTTATCTCCATTTCAAGGGCTATTGAGCTAGTCCTGTCAAAAAAACGTTTCTGTGGTCTTGTGGCCAGCATGATGTCATGGAGTGCTGTTACCTTCCCACTGAAGTAGTACCTATTTATCTAAGCACATCTGCATGCTTTCGAATGGCTAGGTGAGGATGGGAGCTCATTCTATCACACAACGCTCATGTCTCAAACCTGTCTTTACTGAACTATGGCTGAAATACCATTGTTAACATCTTAACCTATGAACCATTTTGCTGCCACATCAAGAGGTAACTGAGACACATACAATTACAACATGGGGCTTTTTTATCTACTAAATCTAGACAAGAAGAGACAAGTTCTCTAGCATTCCACACATCATATGATTTTCTGCAGCCAAAAATCTCACTCTTGCATCATACTGTATACTCAGTAACTTCCCAAATCAAAATTGTAGCATTTCTTAGTCTCACCTGTGTGTGACAGATTTTAGCAGAGTCCAAAACACTGGCTGAGGAAGGCGCCCTCCATGTTTTTTCCCTTTTGCTCCAATTTCTGCTTTGATGTGCTTAGTTTTCAATCCATGTACAAATACAGCCTCCAATACACAACAAAGAGTATTAGCATCTTGATCATCACTTGTTACAAGAGCATCAGAGGTCACGTAATGTTTCTGCAGAGCCTTGATGGAGTTCACCAGCTGCTTCCTGATCAACTAAAGTAACATAAATACAGGTTGTCTTAGGTTGCACCAACATTAAATAAAGCACCCTACTTCCAAATTACTATTAATACTATGCAAACACTGGCAGATCTCAATGGGCAAATATATTAGTAACGTCTGGGCAATGCAGTTCAAGAAAGATGCTAAAAAAATAGAAAATATATGAAAAATAATAATGCAGCAAATAAACTAAGTCTTGTTTGAAACAGATCATTTGTTTTAACATTGATGCAGCATAGGCTTGGAAACATTCAAAATTTTGGTCTCAGATAATAAAAATACTTTTAAAAAATATTATATTATGAATTATCCCTTGAAGCAAAAGACAGGAGGCTGATTAAAGACATTTCAATAAGAGCCAGAATCCCTGGCTCTTATTATCTTAAGGTTGATGTAGCCTAAAAGCACTATTTCCAATATTTATACTTTCAAGTTATGCAAAATGCTTTACTTGATTTGACTTTTAAAATACCCCATTGCGCAACATGTTTTAAGGAGCTTCTGCTTCTTTCCTAAGTTTCAGTACAATCCATAAATTTTCTGCTATTGGAAAACCAGTTACCAGTTATTGACAGGCAATAAATGAAAAAAAAAAGTGGCAGGAGAGGGAAGATAAATTTTGTAATTGTACCTAATTTTCCCTGTTCACACTGTAACCTCATATTGAAGTTTTCTTCTGTCATAATCTTGAAGTCCAGGAACATAATAGTGTTGCACCAATAAAGGAGAATATTTGTAGCTCAGGGTTGGAGTAAGGGGCCTTGGTGCTCTCTGAATTTGGTTGTTTTCTTTCGTTTCATTACCCAAACTAGCTAACATTATCAATGCTAGTAAGGCTTTCGCTCAATTTATAGCAGCCCCGCTGAAGCATCCCCTGGCCTTTCTGGGTGACAGTGGCCCGGAAAAGGCCTCCGATGTCCGGATCGGGCCTTCGGAACCCCGCTGAAGCGTCCCCTGGTTTCATTTCCAGGTGTCGGAGGCCTTTTCTGGACTGCTGCCACCCAGAAAGGACACCAGGGAACATTTCAGAGGGCCCAATCTGGGCCTTGGAGGCCTTTTCTGGGCACTGTCCCCCAGAAAGGAGGCCAAGGGATGCTTCAGCAGGGCTTCAAAGACCTGATCTGGGCCTCGGAGGCCTTTTCTGGGCCACTGTCACCCAGAAAGGAGGCCGAGGGATCCTTCAGCAGGGCTTCGGAGGCCTGATCCAGGCCTTAGAGGACTTTTCCAGGCCGCTATCACCCAGAAAGGATGTCGGGAGACACTTCAGCATGGCTCCAAAGATCTGATCTGGGCGTCGGAAGCTTTTCCCAAGCTGCTGCTGCCTGGAAATGACACTGGGGGATGCTTCAGCGGGGCTCTGAAGGCCTGTTCTGGGCCTCAGAAGCCTCCTCCGAGCCTCCAAGGCCCAGTACAGAGGCCAGGAGGCGGCCACGTGTTTCCGGAGGTCCATTCTGGGCCTCAGAGGCCTCCCTCTGTTCTTGCCGGGAGCAGAGAAAGAAATAGAGAGGCTGGAGAGGAGTCATATCTTCACAAGGTAAGTAACCCGGTGCAGCAAGATGGGGGGAGCAATTGTGGGCTCCCAGGGAAGGGAGCATGAGATATTTCAGTGGGTCCGGGGAGACCTTGGGTAATCAGAAGCACTAGGTCCCCGCCATGGCCTTCCCCACCCTGAAATACCTCATATTCACTTAACAAGCCATGCATTTGTCCATGCATTAAATTAGCGAATTTGTGGGCGGAAGCTGGGAGTGAATCGCATTCACGGTACGAGATTTATTACTACAAATCCTCGAGTTACAAATAGAATGGATAGGCTCCGTTACATTTATAACTTGAGGACTATCTGTACTATTCAAAAGAGACAATCAACAAGCCAAAAAAGGAACAAAAAGACCGAAACATCTCCCCACCAGCAATCAGCACCCAAATGAGCATAGGTTAACTCCAAGATTAACATCAGACTAACAATCAAGTAAACGATACCTCAATCAAGGAACTGCAAACAAGCGAACAGTAAACAGCTCAACAAAAGAACCTCCAAGACCATCCCCCAGCAACACTGACAGGATAAGCCACTAGAATGAGAGCAAGCCCCACTCCTTATTAGCACAGATGTTATCTAGATGAAACGTCCGCAAGAAAACAACCAAGCTCAGAAAGCACCAAGAACCCCTAATAATAGCGTTGTAAAAAGGTGGTTTAGATAATGAGGATGGGTTTTAGAGGAAAATAAATGAAGATACTAATTGGAACATAAAAAAATTAAAGAATAGTTACCAATTATCGATACAAATTTGCACCAATCGTATTAATAAGTACCAATAATGTTAAGCTTTGCTCTGAAAAATCGAAGGTGACCCCATGTGCCGTGTCAGAATAAATCCCAGAGCAGAACTCCAAAATTGAATTAAGTATAGAAATAGTATGCTGTTTTGATAGGGCAGAAAGGAATTATACTATAGTATAATAGATAGTGCTTGACTTATGACCACATTTGAGCCCATAGTTTCTGTTGCTAAGCAATATATTAGTTAAATGAGTTGCACATCCTTCTACAATTTTTTTTGCCATAGTTGTTAAGTGACTCAGTGTGGTTTTTTAAAGCAAATCTGACTTTCCCCACAGATTTTGCTTGTCAGAAGCCAGCTGGGAAGGTTACAAGCAGTGATCATATGAACTCAGGACAACACAACTGTCATAAGGACATGCCAGTCACCAAGTGCCCAAATCTTGATCATGTGACCATGGGGATGCTGCAATGCTGCAATTTAAATGTGAAAACCATTCATTGGTCACATTTTCAGTACTATTGTAATTTTGAATGTTTACTTAACAAATGGTTGTAAGTTGAGAACTAACTATCCATAGAAATTATACCATTTCCATGTTAAACTCAGCTCTTTAACCGGACAACTTTCTTCCACCTATTGGATATGAGTTCCTACACCCAAAGCAGCCTTATTTCCAGATATCAGTTCAGGAATCTGTATTCACCTGCATAACTTCCTGTACTCGGCAGCCATTCCTAGTTGTGTGGTTGGACTGCATGTTTATCTTTGCTTCCGTCTCACACTTACATCACATGATAACCTGAGGAAAAATAAACATAAAGTAGAATTTTTACCATAGCCCCACATAAGCAAATCAGAATTGCTGATAAGTAGTCTAGGCTATCTGTCATTTTCCTACTTATTTACTCAAAAGTAGATATTGGTGGGTGAATATACATTTGAGTATGGATGGGGAGTGAACAGTTTGCAAGATCTTTCCAACTGTCCTTCCAGCAATTTTTCTTCCTCAAGAACCCTACGAGTTAGGTTTGCTGAGCAGTGACAAGAGGCATCTCTATTTGTGAGGAATATAAAAAGAAATATTTTCCATGATGGTAGTGACTAAAAAAAACCTGGCTTATTACTGACCACTTCATTAGACAACCTTTTGGGTCCTCTTAATAAAGCCTTTAATGGTCAATAATAATTCCCCTCTCCCTTAAGAAGAACAAAAGAAACTGGCCTAAAAACATGCAGGTGCCACAACATTATAAGCAGAACACAAGTTAGCCACGGAAACACATTTATGAAGCAATAATTTATGAAGGTGACTCACGCAAATGCCCTATATAGCTTATCCCAAAATCCAACCAGTAATAAAATTGTTTCACCACCCCAAATTTCATCACTTGCCTAGATTTGGATATGTGTAAATATACTTCCAAAGACTTCCCCAAAGTTCCTGGGAACTTGATTCCCCACAACACTTAGCAAAGTGTTACATTTCTTATTATATTGCAATTCCCATCCTTCTTTTCCTCCCTTTATTTCATTTCCTCTGAAGTCCACTTACCAGTAACCACAGGTTCACCCCAGGACATTAGCAACTCCTTTCCACCCTAAAGCAAACACAAACTGATACAATTAATGCTTAAACACCATGTACTCCATTGAGGTGGGTAGGTGTCTGAATAGGGTCATGGAAGCTCAGGAGACCAAGGGCAAAAGCTGCATTGCTCCTCTGAAGTAGGGGTAGAATGGAGAAAATAAGCTCCTGGTTTTGAGGCTGATCTTGTCACAAGACTTCCTGAACTCTGAACACTACAGTTTTAAAAGCAGAACACAGCAACCACAGGGTGAATTTCTTTTAAACTCTGACCTCCTATTGATGGAGAGAACCTTCACTTCTTCATATGTGTACAGACTAGATTTCCTTCCATGGACAACAAAATTATAATGTAGCATAGTGGTCACATCTTTGGAACCTCACAAATCCAAATTAAAATCCTATCCTAGTTGAGTCACTGGATGGGCTTTTAGGAGTATTCCCCCTCCCTTTTCCTAAAATATATTCACAGTAGAATTAACTGGTGATAGGTTGATTTGCCAGCATTATGGGAAAAATTAGGGCCATAGTCCAGTGGCAGAATGCTACTTTGCAAACAGAAAGCTGAGTTCAATACTTAGCATCCCCAGTCATAATGCTATGAAAATCTCTGAATGAAATGGGGCGTTGGTCTTACCTGAACGCCTTTTCTCAGTACGGAGATGGATAATCCACCGATGGGTTTTCTCTGTCTGCCTGCTCTTGAGACCAAGTAGCCAAAACTTGACACGCCCCCACTTCCTGTGGAGTCCATTCTTAACGAGGGCGAATTGGCTGATGATTGATGAGGTATTGGCTCTCAGCTCCCTACTAGCGGCCTGCTGGCCTTGGGGTGGGTGTGGATTAACCATCTCCGTACTGAGAAAAGGCATTCAGGTAAGACCAACGCCCCTTCTCCAGTACAGGAGATGGATAATCCACCGATGGGACGTACCAAAGCCTCACTGTCCCCAGGGGTGGGAAATCAATAAAAATAAAAAAAAAAAAAATTAACCATAAAATAAAACAAACATAACACAAAAAAAAATTAAAAAAAACCAACAAAAAGAATAAAAAATAATCAATCTAAATAAACAAAATTAAAAAACACTCCATAACAAAACTTCAAAAAAAAAATTAAATAAAAAATAAAAAACAAATGAAACTTAAAAAAAAAAACATCAAAAACCATATGCAAAACAACAGATAAGGCCGGTAGATTGATCTCTGAGACAACTTGCTGGAGGACCCTCCTAACAAAGGAGGCGTCCGCCGATGCAAAGCGGTCTATCTTGTAGTGTCGTATAAACGGGGAAGGCGAGGACCATGTCGCGGCCCTGCAAACTTCCTCGATTGACGCCTGGGTAGCCCATGCCGCCGAAGTTGCAGCGCTTCGGTGGAATGGGCCGTGAGATGACTTGGGGGCGGCAGGGATGATACATTGTAAGCTTCTGCAATACAACTTCGGATCCACCTTCTAATGGTGCCTGCGGAAACTTTCCGCCCCAAGGTGCCCGCTTGGAAGGACACAAATAGGGCCTCCGACTTGTGGAAGGGTTCTGTACGCTTTATATAACGCCGCAAGGCTCTGCAGACGTCCAATGTATGCCACTGCCGTTCCCGGTCATGTGTTGGATTTGGGCAGAAGTTTGGGAGAATTACTTCCTGTGTCCTGTGAAAGAGTGAATTCACCTTCGGTATGAAGGAAGGATCTAACCTAAGGACCACCCTGTCCTGGTGGAAAATGCATAGGTCGTTTCTGACTGACAGTGCGGCCAGTTCCGAAATTCGTCTGGCCGATGTGATGGCAATCAGGAACGCCACCTTTAGCGACAGGTGTCGCAAGGAAACGGTCGCCAATGGTTCAAATGGTGACCGAGTGAGTGCGTGAAGGACTCGCGGTAGTTCCCAGGACGGGTACCTGTGAATTACTGGAGGTCTGGTGTTATAGGCGCCCTTGATAAAGGCGCGGATCCTGGGTGGTGAGCTAAGGGAACCGAATCCGTGCAGGTGAGGAGGGTGGACAAGGCCGCCACTTGCCTGCGGATGGTCGCGGGGGCGAGGCCTATGTCTAGTCCCTCCAAGAGGTAATCTACTATCTGAGGGATGTAGAGTTTGTGTAAGTCAAACTGCCGTTCCCTGCACCAAAGGCAAAAATTTTTCCAAGTGGAATCATAAATGCGGTTTGTTGCCGGACGGCGTGAAGCTTGAATTATGGTAATGGCCCCGGGAGAGAATAGTTCCTGTGCCATTATCTGGCGCTCAAGTGCCAGGCGGTCAGTTGTAACCATTGGGGTTCTGGGTGACTGATGGTTCCCTGGTGTAGGGACACTTGATGAGGGGGAATGTTCCATGGGGGCGACTGAGACAGGTTCATCAGGTCGGCGAACCACGGTCTCTGTGGCCAATATGGTGCTACTAGGATCACTTCTGCCCACTCGTGAATCAGCTTGCGGATGACCGCCGATATGAGTGGGAGTGGGGGAAAGGCATAAAGCAGACCCTGAGGCCACTGAGTTCTCAGGGCGTCCGTCCCCTCTGCTCGCGGGTTGAAGTAACGAGAGTAAAATCTGGGGAGCTGGGCATTGTCTGACGATGCGAACAGATCGAGGATCGGATACCCGAACCTGCGGGAGATGTCTAGGAACAAGTTCGGGTGTAGCCCCCACTCCGAAGGGTCCACTGTGGTGCGACTTAGGAAGTCCGCTTGCTGGTTGTTGACCCCCGATATGTGTTCCGCTTTTAGTGACTTCAGATTGGGCTCTACCCAGCTGAATAGGAGTCGTGACTCTGTCATCAGGGTTTTTGATATGGTCCCCCCCTGCCGATTGATGTGCGCCTTGGCTGCTACGTTGTCTGTTAGGACTAGAACGTGGTGGCCTCTGATTCTGTCTTTGAATTGTTGCAAGGCTAGGTGGATAGCCCTGAGTTCTAGCCAGTTGATGTTGTTTCTCAGATCCGCGGCGGACCAACGTCCCTGTATAAACTGAGGGTCCAGATGGGCTCCCCAACCGTACAGACTGGCGTCTGTAGTGATGGTAACTCTGACTGGTTCCTTGAAGGGTGAGCCCTTGGTCACAGCCCGAGAGCACCACCAGCGTAGCGCCCTGCAGATTTGTGGCGTGACCCTGCCTAGGTGGTTGGATGCGCTGGTGTTCTGCCGTTGGTAAGGGAGCAGAAACCACTGTACGTCCCGTAGGTGGAGCCTGGCCCAGGGTACAATGGCTATGGCCGATACCATCTTGCCCAATAATTGGGAAAGTGTTAGTATCAGAACTGAACGCTGCCTGTGAACCCAGCGAGCCAGTTCCCTGATTCCGGCCACCCGCCCCTGGGAGAGATAGACCATACAGTTGGTTGTGTCTATCGTGGCCCCCAGATGCAGCAGCCTGGACGAGGGACCTGTCTGGCTCTTCTGAAAGTTTACTGAGAATCCGTGTAATTGGAGGACGCGAATGACGGTCCTTACGTCCGCCTGAGCTGTCTGTAGAGATGGTGCTTGGATTAGTATGTCGTCTAGGTAACATTGGACGCATATTGGGATTTTTCTCAGTTTGGCGGCTACCACAAATGGTATCTTGGTAAATACCCTGGGTGCCGAAGATAGACCGAAAGGGAGAGCTCTGTATTGGAAGTGTTTCCCCCCGTAACAGAAACGTAGGAACCGACGGTGGGTTGGGTGGATGGGGATGTGAAGGTAGGCTTCCGTGAGGTCTATTGACGCCAGGAAGTCTCCTTCTCTGATGCTTCCCAGGATGGACTGAAGGGATTGCATCTTGAATTTTTTGTATGTTATGTAGCGGTTGAGGTTTTTGAGGTCCAGAATTGCCCTCCATCCTCCTGAAGTCTTTGGAACCACGAAGAGGATGGAGTAAAATCCTCTGCCTCTGTATTCCGCTGGGACCGGTTCTATGCCTTGAATGTCCAACAGGTGTTGGATGGCCTCCTGCATGAGTTTGCGTTTGGTGGGGTTCCTGGAGACCGAGCAGTTGATGAGTCGGTCTGGGGGTGTGACCAGGAACTCCAGGGACAGCCCGGACTGGATGGGTTGTAGTACCCAGTTGTCCGTGGAGGTCTGCTCCCACTGGTGGAAGAAGTGAGCTAGTCTTCCTCCAATGGGTAGGTCTATGTAGGAGTCATTTTGTCTTCCGGTACGGACGAACCGTTCCACGAAAGGGTCGTCTCGACTGGTTTTGTTGTCTGGGCTGGAACCCCGGTCTGTCGTAGGGGCGGCCGTACGGTTTGTTCTGCCTGGGAGTGAATGGCTTGGGTGCCTGACTGATAGGCGTGGTTGTCGGTTGACGAAAGGACTGCCTACGAAAGTAAGGTGTGGTACGTTTGTCTGACCTTTTGTTCAAGTGTGCCATGACCTTCCGCTTGTCTTTGGTCTCTCCAAGATAGGGGTCCAAGGCCTCCCCAAACAGACCGTTGCTTGAGTAAGGGGCGGTCGCTAGCCGCCACTTAGCCTTGGTGTCAGCTTGCCAGTGTTTTAGCCATAGCATTCTCCTGGCAATTATGTTGGATGCTATGGATCTGGATGAAAAAATGGCCGAGTGGAGCGTTGCGTCTGCAGCGTATTCCGTGGCTGCTACCATCGTAGCCAGGTCCTGGTGTGTTTGTATGTCATCCATAGGAACTATGGCTTGTAGTTGTTGCAACCAGATGAGGGTGGCCCGGACAAAAAAGGAGGCCGAGGTGACTGCTTTGATGGCCCATGCCACTGTCTGGTGGGTTTTGCGAAAGGCTTGTTCCCACTTTTTGTCATCTGCCTTAAGGGCCTCCACTAGGTCCCCAGCCATGGCTGTCTGGGAGACCAAGGGGGTCCAGGCTTCATCTACTTTAGGTATTTCTAAGGCCTCATTGAGGTCTGCGGCAGTGCTGTATAATTTTTTGTCCGTACCACTCACTGATGGGAAGGAAGCGGGAGAGTCCCATGGCTTCTTGATCCCTTTCAGGAAAATGACGGGGCAAGGTACATGGTGCTGCGTTGTCACCTTTTCTACGAATACGGGTCTGGATGTGGTGGCCGGTGTCGCTTGCGGCTGAGAAAACTGATCCGTCCCCATGTCCGCAATGGCTGTGGACTTGCGTAGTATCGTGAGGAAGCGGTTGGGATTAAATAATCCCCCTGAGGGGGGCTCAGGGGGAAGTTCCTCATCCTCTGACATAGAGATCCCAGGTTGATCCTCCTCTTGTGGGGAAGAATAACCACTCATGGAGGACTGGGCCGGGGAGACGGGTTCCTGAATGCCTGAGGACTCTGAGGGGAGTTCCGAGTGTGGCATGGCTGAGGTGGAGGGCCCCTGGTCGTGGTGGGCGGAGCACTGTGCTAGGGCTCGGTCCACCACTTTGGTTAATAGGGCCTCTAGCCGTCCATCTGCCCAGATGTCCCCTATGTCATTACCTTTGGGTGTGGTGACTGCAGGTGGAGAGGTGGACTCAGTGGTTGTGCCTGCCGCCGTGGTGTTTGTTGGGCCGATGTGGATGGCGAATCCAGTGGTTGCGGTGTTCCTGGAATGGACCACACGCTCTGGGTTGATGTGGATGGACCCAATGGTAATTCCACCTCGGTGGCCGCCATTTGAACCAATTCCAATTGGGCCTGCCTCTGCACTCTGGAGAACTCCTTCTCCAGGGCCTGGTACCTATGGCTGGCTTGCTTTTCCGCCAACTTGGAGGGCCTCTTGAGCGAGTGTTTTGTCTTCGCTTTGCACTTGCCTGCCGCCTTCTGGTCAGAAGGTGTGTTGCAGCCGAAATTGGGAGGTGGAGGGGTCGTGCTCATGGATTGAGGCAACGAGGGTCCCTCCATTCCGCTTGAGCAGTCCCAGAAAAACTGAGAAGACGCTCAGGCAGGCAAGTCTTGGCGGGAGCGAAATTGGAACAAGTACCAGGACTGTTCCCCTGATCACCCGACCACAACAAAAATATTCTCTCTGGGCTAAGGTCACGGTAGCTGAGGGAGGTACCGAAGGCACGTTTGGAACCACTCTTTGGGTTCCGCCCGGAGGCCTTAGGTGACCAGGCAACGTGCACCAGTAGGCACAAGAGAGGGGAGGCAAAAAATATCAGTGGCGACCTCAAAAGGGTCTGTAGGCCTGACCTAATCCACAACAAGTTATCAAATGGCGGTCACCAAGAGCGGAATTTATTCTTATTAATATTATTACTATTATAATAGTAATAGGAACAACAATAATAATAATAAAATAATTACAGTTTGAAGAGCCTATATTAATGAAAATTGGGGAACCTTTGTTTGAGAGGCCTCAACAAGTTCAGGTTGAGGAGCAGAAGATAACTTGTGTAGCACATAACTGTAAAGAAAAGCAGCAACAGAAGAAGGTTAAGGAAGCCTCACATCTAGTGGTTTCTGAATCTGCGGGAGAAGCAAGACTTATAAAGCCTTTGGAGCAATCTTCAAGGGTGGAATTGTCGTCTGAAGAAATGGAAAATGGGAAATCTCAGGTTGAGGGGTTTCAACAAGCTGAGAGGAAGGGGCAGAGGACAACTTGTGTAACATATAATTGTAAAGACCAACAGAATAAGGAGTTTAAGGAATCCTTACATGTATTGGCTTCGGAGTCGTTGGGAGATTCAGGAATTTTGGAGCAATCTTTAAAGGCAGATCTCAAAGCATTTCTCTCGAGTTTGATAAGGATAAGGACGGAGAATGAAAATTAGAGATTGATAAGGATCGAGAATGAAAATGGACAATTGAGACTGATAATAATAATATCAGTATGATAAGGATGGAGAATGAAAATGGACAATTGAGACTGATAAGGACTGTGTTTCTTGTGGATGGAATTTGTTATTGGTGAAGATTTAAATGTTTAATGTGTTTATTGTGGATGGAATTTGTTATTGATAAAGAGTTAAATGTGTATAAGGGAATTTTAATGTTTTAAGTTTTAAGTAATGTTTAAATTTGTGCTTTGGAGGGAGTTTTTAAAGAATGATAATAATATCAGTAATTATTATTATTACTATTTTTAAGATGGAATTTGATTAAATGCGTATAAGGGGATTCTAATGTTTTAAGTTTTAAGTAATGTTTAAATTTGTGTTTTGGAGGGAGTATAACTTGTTTATTCTAATGTTTTAAGTTTTAAGTAATGTTTAAATTTGTGTTTTGGAGGGAGTATAACTTGTTTAACTAAATGTATTTAGATTTGTTTATTCATATTAGATTTTATATTGTAGGTATAGATGTTCAAAGAAAGTAGTGTTTAAAATTGTGTTTTGGTAAGAGTTTATATAGAATGATGGATAATATTATAAGTATGATTAGAAGATGTTTAGAGTATATTATTTTTTTTAGAGAAGATAATCTATTTAATTTAAGGTATTTATATTTGTTTAGGATTTATATGCGTTTTAAGTTTTTCTTTTCTTTTTTTTTTGAAACATTTAGGACAAGCCTGTAATCAACTCTGGGAGGGCTAGGGGAGGGTTAGGGAGGTTTGGGGAGCTGGGGGAGGGTATGGGAGGGTGGGTTTGGGGAGGGGATTTGTCTTGTAAAATTTAAAAAATTTTCAATAAATAATAATAATAATAATAATAATAATAATAATAATAAAATAATAATAATAACAACAACAACAACAACGATGATGATGATGATGATGATATTGTGTGTTCTGCCTTTAGGCCTGTTGGCCTTGCAGTAGCTTAATTTTTAGCGTTAATCTTTTTTTTTAATTATTTATTTTTATTATTATTATATTTTATTCTATTATTATATAAATATATCGGGGGTGGAGCGCTGACTGTGCACTCCTATTCCATCGCTATCAGGGCTTCCAGGTATGTTGTGGAGCTTCCTTAATCTCCGTTTGTCTTCCTCTGGTAGGAAATGGCGGCCGCTGCTCGTTTCTCTCTGAAAACGAGCTCCGCGGGTCCCAGGAAGGTTCTCTAGCCCCCAGTTCTTAGTTGGGGCTTACTCCCTTCCCTTCGGCTTTTTTTTAAAAAAGGAGGGTGGCCGCAGCTCGTTTCCCTCTGAAAATGAGCTCCGCGGCCTCCCAGAAGCTGCTTGTGCCCGGGGAGTTAAATTTAGCGCGCTGGTGACGTTTTAGGGGGATCCCAGCCGGGGATTGCCTTTGTTGCCTGAAAGCGGCAACTAAAATGGTGCCCGCGGTTGCCCTGGGCTGCTAGGTAATCTTCGACGATCCGAATTCAAGTTTGAATCCGGACCTGGAGATTGTTATTTTTTCCCCAAATTGAGGAAAAAAACAAAATCCCGTGGAAGGTTGGGGAGAAAAGCTCAGCAAGTGGTCTCTGCTGATGCCTTCTTCCCCCCTTTTCCACCCCCAGAGCCCTGGGGCTGGCTGGGATCCATCGGGAGTTTTTCCCCACCACACACCCCTTTTTAATTTTAGATATGAGATCAGGGATGATCCCAAGGAAAAATTAGTGGTTGGGGAAAAGGTTCAGCAAGTGGTCTCTGCTGATACCTTCTTCCCCCCTCCTTTCCACCCCCAGAGCCCTGGGGCTGGCTGATATCTGTGGGGAAGTTACCCCCCCCACCAATCCCCTTTTAAGTTTTAGGTTTGAGATCAGAACTGATCTCCAGAAAATTTTTTGGTTAAACTCCTATAGGTGGCAATTTTTTGGAAGGGGAAGCCAATTATTAAGGGATAATCAATCAATGGATTTCTTTGTCTAACCCAGTGGTTCTCAACCTGTGGGTCGGGACCCCATTTGGGGTCAAACGACCATTTCACGGGGGTCGCCAAACCACACTGTCCGCCATTTTTTTCCCTTTTCCCTAGCTGTCCTACTCCCTCTTATTGGTGGCCACACCCACTTGGGGGTCATCACAACATGGGGAACTGTATTAGGGGGTCATGGCATTAGAAAGGTTGAGAACCACTGGTCTAACCTGATAAGCTGAGAGCCACGCCAAAACGAGTCTTCTCGAGCAGAGACCAAGTTAAGAATGGACTCCACAGGAAGTGGGGGCATGTCAAGTTTTGGTACTTGGTCTCAAGAGCAGGCAGACAAAGAAAACCCATCAGTGGATTATCCATCTCCTGTACTGGAGACCTAGTGATTTTCTGCACAGATAGGCACCTTGGCAATTGCCAGATATTTTAAACTTCAACTCCTATCAAACTGCTCAGCCCAGTCAATGGCAAAGGAATCTGGGAATCATTCATACTAAATAGCAGGAACCACCCAGCCACGCCTGGCCAGTATTAATCTATAGACTATAGGCAAAAAGCAACACAATTTTTTCTTTATTATTCTCAAGAACTGAGTCTGGATACTTATAATTAGTATTATGTTATTATAAAGTGGCCAACATCTAGGGAAATGTAGGGAAATCCATTTGGAAGAAAGGACACTGAATGCCCATAGATCTAGATATGTGCATATGTTACTTGGAAGAAATGGCATTCAGTTACTCAGATAAGTTGCAAACTCACAAAAACTAAGCAGAATCAGACATGTTTAACACCGAGATGACAGACTAAGACAGGTTATGAAAACTGAAGCAACATCCCAGAATAAAGCTCTGAGCTAGCCATCTCCAAACTGTTGCCAACACTGTGAAGCCTGAGACTTCAATTTGAGAGAGACTATGTTTTAAGATTGAGGTACAAAACACACAAACACAAAAAACCTCTGTCCTGGAATACATAAGCAATAAGCAAACCAGTACCTTTCCTCCATTATTTCACAGATATTATCACACATAAAAAGCTTGTTTTCAGGATGCACTTCGGTCCTATCTACACACTCCAGAACCATGTGGAGGCCTTCTTAAAAGTTTACACATCAAAGGGATGAAAGCATATGCTGTTTGACACAAACACTTGGAGTCTGTGAATTGCTGAATGTATTGACAAATCTGAAACTGCTTACTGTTGTCTTGTGCTTCTCATAACAGAATTCTGAAAAACACCAGGCAAAGTGCCAGCATGAGCAACTCCAAGGCACTGTTGGAAATATAAGCAGACATTGAAAGAAAAAGTATTGGGGAATGGGGAGGGGGAGCAGAAAGAATCTTGCTGAAGAGCTATGTAGCACATCAATATTAAAGCACAAAGCAGTGCAAGCTCTCACTATAATGGAGCCCCAGCTCTCTGGAACCAACACAATAGCAAATATATACTCTATCTCACTGGACACTAATAATAATGCTTGATGGGACTGGATGGGAGACACAATGCCATCTGGCTCAACATCTGTCTATCTAAACAGTTACATTAAAACCAGTGCATGAGAGTTTAAAGATGCTTACGCTTATCTGATATAACCCTCTGATTTAAAAGCAGAAATTTTCCAACTGGTATCATGTTTATCTTTAAAAATAAAATAGTCCAAATCATGAGAGGCAAAACTGCATCCAAATGTACAAAGTGAATACAATCAGTCCTGTAGATCTTGTACTGCAAGTATAGATTCTGGCATGACCACTAATCGTAGTGACACCATTCCACTTAACTTAATTTCACAGACTATAAAACAGTATTAGCTGTACCTACTAGTCATGTCTCAAAATTAATACTTTGAAACAACAAAGATGGTCCAGTTCCTCCTCTTGTGGATCAGCTCTCTGTAAATGGGAGTAGATGATAGATACCAAATCAGCATTTCGGGGCAGAAAACTTTTAAACAATAAAGCCAAATCACTCAGTGACTAACTCAGATCCTGGAAATGGTTAAGCGTGATCTCCCAGGCATGATTGTATTGTTCCACATAACATGATGACAAAGCTTTTTCCCATCATCTGACTGAAGCTGCCGTCTTGCATTTTAAGTTGTAATTTAATATGCTGAAAGGTGAAGTTTATCAGATGTCGAGAGCTTGACCTTTATGATGATGGGGAAGAGTTTAAGAAATCTTTTATTTTTCTTTTTAATCTATATTTTTATTTTATTCAAGACAAGGTTAAAATACAAAATAGAAAACCCCAAAGAAAAAATCCCACAGAAAACAAAAAAAGAAAAAGAAAAAAACAAGACAAAAAACAAAAACAATCAAAACATTTTAAAAAGGTGCATCAAAACAATACATATAGACAGATTATCCCCTCTAGTTGAATACTGATCTACATTACTACATTAGCTCCCACCCTGTAATAAATCCATCCAGTCTCTCTCAATCTTCATAGAAGAAAAGAATTTGTCACTTCCCTTTTCAGTCAGAGGCTGGATATTGTAGTAGAAACATATAGGCTTGAGCTTTGGGACAACAGATGAAATCCATTTTGTTAGTTCTCCAGCTGCAAAAATATCTCTTTGATCTCAAACTGGATCAAAGTCCTTCTGTGTGTCTTCATCCAAAGTTCCATGCCCTAACATTTCTTGCAAAAAGATTATAGTCTCGTCCAGTTTTTTAAAGAGAAATTCAGCTAAAGGCTGAGTATTTCCTCACTCTCCTTTCTTAGATTTCAGCCACTCTTCAGCTATTTTAATCTGTGAAACTTGACCAGGGAACAAGAACAGTCAAGATATGTTTTCCTCTATATTTCAGTTATAAGAAGGTTATAAGAAAAAAATCAATAAAAATAAATTCCAGATATTTTGCAAATTCAAAAAATACAGAATCTAGTGGTGAGAGTCTGAGAGCTCTTCACCCACGCAAATGCTGCCTTGCTTCCATATGGAAGGGACAGAGGTTATCTAGAATAATATATCAAAAAGTAAAAAGAAAAAAGCAATTAGAATCCAACAAGGGGTTGAGATAAATCAGCATTCAACCACCAATCAACTTTTAAAGCAAAATAAAATAAATCCAAAAAGTGAAAGTTAATACTCAGGCATGCTTAGAAAATGAAACTGCTTCACTGGAAGATGTATATGCCAAGTGACTTCAATTGCTTCCAGAGAGAATTAGAATCTTTGGAAGTGAAATCAAGATATCAATGGTAAATGGAAGAAGAAACTCTTACTGTGCAGCAGCCATCTTGAGAGGAAGTTGTAAGGTCCTACTTCAACTAATCCTCCCAAGAAAGCAGAATTCTTGAAACAGGCATTGTTTCAAAAGGAACTTTTATTGAGAGGCAATGATAGCAAGAAAATAAAGCAAGATCTGATATTTTCCCACACAAAACATTATACTAAAGCATCCCATTCAAACCCCACCCCAACGGCCAAATGTCCAGTTTAATTTCATCCAATCCCCAGGTGTGAGGTTGTTATGGGAACCAAGGTGATAAGCAGAGTTCCCAGGCGTAATCCTATAGGTTTCATTTCATGACATCCTGCTCCTACCAGAGCAGAGTGGAGATAAGGCAGATGACCCATGGCACATTCCTTCCTCCATTCACACCCTAATGCATCAAAAGACTAAAGAATAAAGCAGAGGAAACACAGAGCCTCCCCCCTTCCATCAACAGAACAGATCCTCCTCC